>NC_061115.1:27960281-28100193 GCF_002878395.1 Capsicum annuum | reverse complement strand
TAAATTATTTCGATTGAATTAAACCCTAACTTTAACTTTTTAACCCTAATACTTTAATTTTTTTTACATAAAAGTATTTTTTTAATTTTAAAAATAAGATAATGAAAAAAGCATTTGAATTATAATATAAATTGGTTGAATTTGATTTGAAAAATAAACATACATTTATTTTAAAAAGGTATTTTCACTTTACATCTTTTTAATCTTTAAAGAAATTAACGAAATATATATAAATTAACGAAATTAATGAAATATGAATTTTCACTTAAAGAAATTAACGAAATATAAATTAAATGATGAACTTTATATAAATTAATGAAATAATCGAAATAATTTAATTTCGTTAAAGGAGGGATATTTTTGAGCCTAATATTTAACAGAGGGGTATTTTTGACCCATTTCAGATAGTTCAGGGGTATTTTTGATCCTTTTTCAAATTTCGTTAGAGAGAGGTGTATTTTTGAGCTAAATATTTAACAGGGGTTGGGAAGGGGGGTATTTTTGAGCCAAAAATCTAACGAAGGGCATTTTTGAGCTATTTCGGATAGTTCATGGATATTTTTGAGCCTTTTTCGTACTTTAAATATTTTTAAAATTTTCATACTTATTTATCTCTCTACTTCTATTTTTATTTTTATTATTTATTTTTATTTTTTATTATTAATTTATTTGTCCCAACCTTTATTTTTTTTATTTTTTCTCAAACATTACCTATTTCTTCATTTCTTTATTTTTTTCTTTTTTAATTCATTTGCCTCAACCTTTATTTTTCTTTTATTTTTGGTTTTTGACATTTCTCATTTTTTTATTTTTTTTCTCAAACTTTATTTTTATTTTTTTCCCTCTCATTTTTATTTTTCTCAATTTTTTGAATTCTTCACATTTTTTCTTACCTTATTTTTTTCTTGTCTTTTTTTCTCAATCTTTTTTTTATTTCTCTATTTTATTTGTTATTTTTTTTTTTCTCAACTTCTATTATATTTTGCTAATAGATAAAAAGTTGGATAATCCGCAAAAGGACCTTTCTTTGACATCAAAATAAATTTAAGGGCATGACTTGTTGTTAGGATGTTCTTTGGGATAAGTCTTGCCTCTAATATAAAAATTATAGAACAGCTCATAAATCAAGATACAATGTGGTAGTGTCAAGTCTTGCTTGTGGAGCATAACTTATTATTTAAAAATTCTTGAGTTAAGTCTTGCTTCTAAGGTAAGAGGTGTAGAACATCTCAGAAATCAAGAAATAATGTGGCAGCGTCAATACTTGTTTATTGGACCTAACTTGTTCTTTTGGGAGGTCCTTGGGCTAAGTTTTGTCTTAGAGGCAAGACTAATAGAGCATCAGATAAATCAAGACACAATATGATAGTGTCTCCTTGTCCATGGGGTGTAACTTGTCGGATAAGTCTTGCCTCTAAGGCAAGAGTTATAGAATATCTCATAAATCAAGACATGATGTGGTAGTGTCAACTCTTGCCCATAATATGTAACTTGTTGTTTGAAGGTCTTTAGACTAATTCGTGCCTTTAAGGCAAGAGTTATAGAGCATCTCACAAACCAAGACATGATGTGGTAGTGTCAACTCTTACCCATAAGGACATGACTTATTGTTTGAAAGTTCTTGATTTATAAAATATCTCATAAATCAAGACATAATGTGGTAGTGACAAATCTTTCCCATGGAGCATAACTTGTTGTTTAAAAGTCCTTAGGCTAAGTTTTGCCTCTAAAGCAAGAGTTATAGAACATCGCATAAATCAAAACATAATGTGATAATGTCAACTCTTACCGATGGGGCGTAACTTGTTGTTTAAAAGTCCTTGGGTTAAGTCATGCCTCTAAGGCAAGAGTTATTGAATATCTCATAAATCAAAACACAATGTGGTAATGTCAACTCTTGCTCAAGGGGCACAACTTGTTGCTTGAAAGCCCTTGGTCTAAGTTTTGCCTCTAAGAGAAGAGTTATAAAGCATCTCATAAATCAATACATAATATGATGGTGTCAACTCTTTCCTATGAGGCATACCTTCTTGTTTGATGGTCCTTGGGCTGAGTCTTACCTCTAAGACGAGTTTTATAAGTAAAAAACACAACATGTTAGTTTTGACTCTTTCCCAATGTACATAGTTTTGACTCTTTCCCAATGTACGTACTTGTTTGAGAAAATTTTTGGGATAAGTCGTGCCTCTAAGGAAAGAGTTGGAGAACATCTCATAAATGAAGACATAACGTGACAGTGTCAACTCTTGTCCCTGGGCATAATTTGTTGTTTGAAAGTGCTTGAGTTAAGTCTTGCCTCTAAGGCAAGAGTTGTATAGTATCTCATAAATGAAGACATAACGTGGCAGTGTCAACTTTTGCCCGTGGAGCATAATTTATTATTTAAAAGTCCTTGAGTTAAATCTTGCCTCTAAGGCAAGAGTTGTAGAACATCTCATAAATGAAGACATAATGTGGTAGTGTCAACTCTTACCCGTAGGGCATAATTTGTTGTTTGAAAGTCTTTGAGTTAAGTCTTGCCTCTAAGACAAGAGTTGTAAAACATCTCATAAATGAAAATAATTTGGTAGAGTCAACTCTTGTCCGTGGGATATAATTTGTTGTTTGAAAGTCTTTGAGCTAAGTCTTGCCTCTAAGGTAAGACTTATAGAACATCTTATAAATCAACACATAATGTGGTAGTGTCAACTCTTTTCTATGAAACGTAACTTCTTATTTGAAAGTCGTAAGTCTTACTTCTACTATATGGTAGTGTCAACTCTTAATCATGGGGCATAACTTGATTGAAAGAAATTACAAAAAAAACAAAAAAAGCAAAAAAAAAGAAGAAAATGAATAAAAATATTTAAAAAATAAAAATCAAAGAAAATAAAGAAAATATAGAAGCTGAGGGGAAAAAAGAAAAGGTTGAAATTTTTTTTTCAAAAGAGAAAAAAAAATAAAAATCAAAGAAAATTAAAAAGGAGAAAATTTTTAAAAATAAATTGAAGTTGAGAGAAAAAAGGAAAAAAAGGGTTGAAAAAAACTAAAAAAAAGAACAAAGTAAAATAAAAAAAGAGAAAAAAAATTTTAAAAATAAAAATTGAGAAGAGAAAAGGAAAGAGGAAAAAAAGTAAGGATTGAGAAAAATTAAAAAAAGGAGAGAGAGAATAAAAATAAAAATTAAGGTAATATATAAAAGAGAAAAAAATAAAAGTTGAAATTTAAATAAGTATGACGTTGTTTAGAAATATTTGAATATATAAAGGCAAATAAGTTAATTTGCTATATAAAAAAAAGAAGAGAGACTAATTTTGTAAGACAATTCTTATGAAGGAAAAAAAATATAAAGTCACCCATTGTAAAGGTTAGTTAACCGATTGGGAGGCCATTTGTGTCTTTCCCCTCTTCTAAAAGGGTTGAGCCGCCCCTGTGTGGTGGTAAATTTAACAAAAAGAAAAAACGAGGAGCATATTTAGCATGCAATTCTTTCCTGTTAATTACTATTAAAAGTTACACAAATACACAACTTATGTTTTCAATATTACAAAAAATCTCAACTCCCTAAACATATTACAAAAATTCCAACATATACATAGAATGCAATATATATGTCGGCTATGTTATGTATATTAATAGGGAGAGAGAGTAAAGTAATTAAAAAAGTGGGAGAGAGTGTAATTAAGGATTGATATTTATGTTATTATACTAATTACTAAGCATGAATCCGTAAATTTTCAATTCCAACTTTCGACTCAAACACCCTATGTGGGCAGCGGTCCGTTTGGTACAAAAGATAAGGAATAATTAATTATAAAATTAATTTTGAAATGACTTTATCTCACATTTGATTGAGATAAAATATATGTAATAACTCATCAGTTAATTAAGTATCTCGAACTTGTAGTATTATTTTATTTCAAATCTTGAGGATGGAATAACTAATATCTCGATAACTTGTTTTCCAACCAAACAACCCCTTGATATATCTTATTTGATTGAAATTGTCCTTAATGTATGACAAAATGTGCTCATTTTGGCCCTTAACGTGCTACTTAACAAATATGTCAAGAAAAGGTGTTAAGTTTAATTATGGATCCCAACAAAATCCACCATTGCTGTTTCTTTAATTGCTCCAAAGAAAAAACTTCATAAAATCCAACATCATTTTCTCTGCTTCCAGAAAGAAAAACAATTGGCTATTTTTTAAAATATTATTTTATCTTAGCACGCCTAAATTACTAGTATTACAACTTTCTTCAGAAATTTTTTGCATTGATCATTAAAAATAGCATGTATCAGCTCTTGATGATGAGAATTCCAGAGACGAAAAAACTAAACAAGAGATGCAACATGAGAAGGATTCTGCAAAACAAAAAAAAAAATGTACTTTCAGAAAAAATTATATGTAGCAGTTATCACGTTGTCAAAATTTTGTGGCTATAACAAATAAATCAACTTATGTAATTATTATCCTATCTAGTAAATATACAGATTCTGGTGTGCTTCCGAACTTGCCGAACAAACTCCTATTTTTTGTCAAAACTACCAAGGGTATCTCGAAAACTTTATAAAGTCATTTTATTCGATTCAAATTCTAAAAGGTTACGTCGAACCATTACTACTATGTGCAAATTAAAGTGCTTTGATTATTTGACTTCCTTAATAAGAGGGGAAGCAAAATGAAACAAACATGCAGTAGGAAAGTTAATAAGCAGACTGAGGTTGTCAAAGTAATAAATAATGTAAGTTAAACAGGTAAATAGGAAATATGCATACCCACTGGCTACTTGCGTGGTAGAATTCTATTCTATATAAGGTCGTTGAAGCAGATGCTTTTAAGAGCCAGCTTTGTGGTGAACAACTATTCAAAAGAAATTGCTACTAAATCCAGAGGCTGAGCAGGATTTCAATTGAGGAGGTTTAATATTAAAAAAAAACTTAGTGGAAGGGGGTTCAACACCTACTATAACCATATAAAAATAATTTTAATCATATATAAATAGTATATTTTTCCATCGAAGGGGGTTCGACCAAACCCCTAAACATGGATGGCTCCGCCTTTGACTAAACCTGGCTGGCTCCGCCTCTGACTAAACCTGGCATTCTCACTGAGTGGCCATGGGCAACACTTGGCAACTTAAAGGTACTCTTCCTAAGTACTATCATTAATTTATATGGTAAATATATTGCAGGGGTGAAGCTATGGGTTCAACAGAATCAAATAACTTTGATCCAAACTTTATATATGTATAAAATATCAGAATCATAAACTTCAGATTTTGAATCCAATATGACACTGGTAAAAGTGACTAGTTAGCTTCGTGCAATGCTATAACGCTATCGACAGAGACTGTATATGGGGCTGGCATTGTCAATCTGTTATACATGATCATGATGCACTAGTTTTTTTTTTGTATTTTCAAACAGTGTTTCGTGATGAATCATGAGATTATTACTGATTGAATTCTGCTGACTTTTTAAAACTGATTTGTTGGGATGATGAAGTACTTGGTATTGACACCATTTGCGTGTCACAACATATACACATTCTTCATGAGTAAAGATGAAAGTCATCAGAGGGACATGTTCTACATACTTGTACTCCCATTTACTCTCTCCAGAACGGTTCACTACCAGCTATGGATATCTCTGTGGGATCAAATATAATAAAAATAAAATAAATAACAAGAAAATTATTGTTGCAACATGCCTAATGTGGTGACATAGATTGGTGTTGTAACATGAATTTGTAATTTGGTGTTGTGACATGGTGTTTGTTTGTTTTAAGCTTGAATATTCATCTATAAATAGATGAAGTTGTCATCATTTCCAAACACAACAAAATTGAGGGAGCAATAGAGAGAAAAAGAGAGTAATCCACAGATATTCTATAGTTTGTGAGATAATAATGTGGGAGTAATATTGTAGTGAGTTGTGAGAAATAAAAAGAGTGTTGTTTCGTTTATAGAGAGTAGTAGTCTTTTGACACTGCCAAGTTGTAATCAGTATTATTGTATTACTCCATTGGGTATTTTATTTACCCCATTATAATATTTGGTGTCATTGTTACTCTTCCGTTATTGCTACTTGTGTGGATATTATCCTGGGTGGGAATATTTATTTTTCCAACAATGTGGTATCAGAGCCATGACAAATAATAGTCCACTTTCTTTTCAGTACCCCTGCCTTACAAAAGAAAATTATGAAAAATGGTGCCTACGAATGAAAGCCATTCTTGGATCTCAAGTTGCTTGGGACATTGCAGACAAAGGATATACGAAACCCACCATTGAGGAGACTCTGTCTCAAAATGAAAAAGATGTCTTGATTAAGACAAGGAAGAAAGATCAACAGGCCCTCACTCTCATCCACCAATGTCTGGATGATGGCATGTTTGAGAAGGTGACTGATGCAACCACCTCGAAGAAAGTTTGGGAGATTTTACAAAATTCTTTCCAAGGAGTTGATAAGGTGAAGAAGGTAAAACTTCAAACTCTAAGGGCTGATTTTGAAGTTTTAAAAATAAAAGAATCCAAATCTATTTTGGATTTCTGGTCAAGAGTGATGGCTGTTGTGAATCAACTAAGAAGGTACCGGGAGGAAGTAGATGATGTACGTATGGTAGAAAAGATCCTTCGCTCTTAACACCCAAATTTAATTATGTGGCGTGTGCTATTGAGGAGTCTAAAGATTTAGACTCTATGACAGTAGAGCAATGGGAAGGTTCTTTACAAGCCCACGAAGAAAAAATAAAAAGAAGAAAAGAATAGCCATTGGAGCAACTTCTTAAAACTCAGGCATCCTTCAAAGATTTTGGAGGTGAAAAAAGTTACAGAGGAAATAGACAATGGAGAGGCCGTGGCTGCCATGAAGGTCGTGGAAGAGAAAGGAGTTATATCAATAAATTCAACAATGAAGATAAAAACCACCAAATATTCAGAGGTCGTGGTCGTGGACAACGAAGAGGGAGAGAACGTGGAGCTTATCAAGGTACCAATGAAATAAGGTATGACAAATCTAAAATTGAGTGCTACAACTATCATAAATTTGGATATTACTCTTGGAAATGTTGTAGTAATGTTGAAGAAAAAGCTAACCTTGTTGACAACAACAAAGACGAAGACGAGTCAACATTGTTAATGACACTCACAAAAGATGATACAGATGATTACAATTCATGGAATCTTGATAATGAAGCAAGCACTCATATGTGTGGATACGAAGCCAAGTTTGTGGAGATCAAGAAGACGACGAGAGGTAATGTATCTTTTGGAGATACCTCAAAGATTCAATTTGAAGAAATAGGTATGATTTTGATTCCTGTAAAAATGGTGATCACAAATTGATCAATGAGGTTTACTATGTGCCAAAACTAAAAAATAATACTTTAAGTTTGGGCCAACTTCTTAAAAAAGGATATGACATTCATATGAAAAATATGCATCTTTGGCTTAGAGATTCAAGTAATAATTTAATTTCCAAAGTGCATATGGCAAAAAATAAATTATTTTCGTTGAATCTTAAGACCATTAATGCAAAGTGTTTGAAGGCTAATGTGCAAGATGAGTCTTGGTGTTGGCACATGCAATTTGGATATTTGAACTTTGAGACTCTCAAATCATTGGGAGACAAGAACACGCTTGATGGAATTCCATCAATCAATCATCCCAATCAGTTCTGTGAAGCTTGTCTTCTTGGAAAACATGCAAGGAGGAGTTTTCCGAAGGAAGCCACGTCAAGAGCAACTAATCCACTTCAGCTTGTTCACACTGATGTGTGTGGTTCAATAGATCCATCTTTTTTCGGTAAAATTAAATACTTCTTACTCTTTATTAATGATTTCAGTAGAAAGACTTGGGTATATTTCTTGAAGCAAAAATTAGCAGCTTTTATTGTTTTTAAAAATTTCAAAGAACTTGTAGCAAAAGAAAGTGGCTATAAAATAAAATCCTTAAGGTCCGATAGAAAAGGCAAATTCACTTCAAAAGAATTTAATGACTTTTGTCAGTCTCATGGAATTCGTCGCCCTCTAACGGTACCTTACTCGCCCCAACAACATGGAGTTGCAGAAAGAGAGAATAGAACAATTCTTAATATGGCAAGATGTATGTTGAAAGCTAAAAATATGCTAAAAGAATTTTGGGCCGAGGCTGTTTCATGTGCAGTTTATTTAAGCAACAGGTCTCCCACAAGAAGTATGAAAGATCAAACACCTCAAGAAGCATGGAGCGGAAGAAAGCTAAGTGTCAAGCACTTGAGAATTTTTGGGAGCATAGCTTATGCTAATGTTCCCATATCAAGGGAGAGATAAACTTGATTATCGAAGCGTTAAGTATGTGTTTATTGGCTACGACACTAGTTTAAAAGGCTACAAGTTATACAATCCAAGCAACAACAAAGTGGTGGTCAGTTGTGATATTGAATTTGATGAAGAAACGTCATGGAATTGAGAAGTCCAGAAGGCTCCAAAAGAAAGAACATATGATTTTCTTTCATACTTTGGAGATGAAGAAGTGCAGGATACCATGACACCTGCATAGAATACAACCCTACCAGCAAATGTTGCCTCTTCTTCTTCTCAAGATCAGGGTTCAAGTGAATGGCCATAGAGGATGAGGAGCATCCGAGAACTCTATGATGACACAGAAGAAGTTACTAATTTTGATTTTTTATGTTATCTCTATGATGACAGTGAACCAATGAATTTTGATGATGCTGTTACAGATAAAAAGTGGAGACAATCCACGGAGGAAAAAATTTAGTCGATAAAAAAGAAAAAGCACTGGAGAGTTAGCAACTCTTCCTAAAGATCATCAAGCAATTGGATTCAACTGGGTATACAAGGCAAAGAAGAATTCTCATGAAAAGGTAGAGAGATACAAGGCAAGACTCGTAGCTAAAGGCTACAAGCAAAGACATGGCATTGACTATGAAGAAGTTTATGCACCTGTTGCCCGTATGGAGATGATACATCTGCTGATCTCTTTGGCAGCACAAATAAAGTGGAAAATCCATCAACTAGAATCAAGTCGGCATTTTTGAATGGATATCTTGAAGAGGAAGTCTATGTTGAACAACCATTGATATTTATGTCAAGAATCACGAAGATAAAGTATTGAAATTAAAAAAAGCTTTATATGGGTTGAAGTAAGCTCCACGAGCGTGGAATAGTCGCATTGACAAGTATTTTCAAGGAAATGGGTTTACTCGATGTCTCCATAAATATGCTCTTTACATTAAAGTTCATACTAATGAAGATATTTTGATTTTTTGTCTTTATGTTAATGATCTTATTCTGACGGGTAATAAATCATGTTTTTTTGAAACTTTTAAGAAAACTATGTCCCTTGAATTTGAGATGACAGACATAGGTCTTATGTCATATTACGTGGGTCTAGAAGTTAATCAAATGGAGGAAGGCATCTTCATATCTCAAGAAAGCTATACAAAGGGGATTTTGAAGAAATACAACATGTTTGATTGCAATCCTGTGAACACCCCAATGGAAAGTGGAACAAAATTATCAAAGTTTGATAATGGTGAAAAAGTGGACTCCACTCTTTTCAAAAGTCTCGTGAGAAGTCTGAGGTACTTGACCTGTACGAGACCAGATATACTTTTTGCAGTTAGAGTAGTAAGTCAAATCATGGAAGCTCCTACCTCTACTTAATTGCAAGTTGCTAGAAGAATTCTTCGTTACCTAAAAGGTACGATAGACCTTGGACTATTTTATTCTTCTTCTAATGATTTTAACCTTGTGGGATTTTGTGATAGCGATTATGTGGGAGATGTGGATGATAGGAAAAACACATCAAGTTTTGTGTTTTTCTTGGGTGATTGTGTTGTTTCTTGGAGCTCAAAGAAACAAACAATTGTTACTCTCTCAACGTACGAAGCTGAATATATGGCAGCAACGTCATGTACGTGCCATGCCATTTAGTTGAGAAGATTATTGAAGGAGCTTAACTTACCACAGACTGTAGCCACAATGATTTGTGTTGATAATAAGTCAGCACAGGCTCTTTCCAAGAATCCAGTATATCATGATCGAAGTAAGCACATAGATACAAGGTATCACTTCATCAGAGAATGTATTGCCAAGAAAGAGGTAGATCTCAAGTATGTTAAATCCCATGATCAAGTTACAGATATTTTCACAAAGCCTCTCAAGTTTGAAGACTTTCAGAGATTAAGATCAAGTCTTAGAATGAAGAAAAAAAATCAAAATTAAGGGAGAAATTTATGAGATCAAATATAATTAAAATAAATTAAATAACAAAAAAATTATTGTTGCAATATGCCTAATGTGGTGACATGGATTGGTGTTGTAACATGAATTTATAATTTGGTGTTGTGACATGGTGTTTTTTTGTTTTAAGCTTGAATATTCATCTATAAATAGATGAAGTTGCCATCATTCCAAAACACACCAAAATTGAGAGAGCAGTAGAGAGAAAAAGAGAGTAATCCACAAATATTCTATAGTCTATGAGATAATAGTGTGAGAGTAATATTATAGTAAGTTGTGGGAAATTAAAAGAGTGTTGTTTCGTTTATAAAGAGTAGTAGTCTTTTGACACTGCCAAGTTGTAATCAGTATTATTATATTACCCTATTGGGTATTTTATTTATCTCGTTATAATATTTGGTGTTGTTGTTACTCTCCTGTTATTTCTACTTGTGTGAATATTATCCTGGGTGGGAATATTTGTTTTCCCAACAATCTCTATCCCGCTACAGGACTGCAACGGGTAATAACTGAATTCTTGATAAGAGCATCGAATTTGATCAAGTTGATAGAGAAAACAACTGTTATGTACCTTCACTTCATTCTTCGCCCACTCCATATCAGTAACTGATAAAATACGTAGTTGCACGTAGTGTCTACACCAAACTCATTTTGGTAAATAGGTACTATATTACAGCTTAAAATTCACTAATCGTGGAAAACAGATATTTACACCGTCACTAAGATTGAATTATATTTTTGTAGGGATGATCAGATTACACTTCTTGGGTTGCTATATTATGTAGGATACCTGATGCTTGAACAAGCTCATCACATGCCTATGTGGAGGACTGATGGAATTATAATAATTGCCTTGATTCATATTGGTCCTGTCGAGTTTCTTTATTACTGGCTTCACAGAGCTCTGCATCATCATTTTCTCTACTCTGGTTATCATTCTCATCACCACTCCTCTATTATTACTGAGCCAATCACTGGTAATTTTCTTTCAAATTGTTTTACATCACTTTGATCAAGTTATTAAGAGTTAGAATGAAATTAATCCCGGAGAAGATTCATAGCAATTTCAGGATATTTTATAAATATTCTTGGAACATATTTTTGCTTAGTTACAAACATAAACCAGAAAATGAATAAAAAGACCACCTACTTTCTAGGAAAATATTTTCCAGCATATCAGACACACCCTTAAACTCTAATATATACAATTGTCATATCATACTGTAAGTCACATTCCATAACATGTAGAGAATAGCAGAAGAAAAAGGTGTAGTTGGAGAGACTGTCTACTGTCTCAAGATCATTAACTAAGATCAGAAGATTCAACTAAAGAAGAGGAAGCTATGAAAGTAGAAGGAAAATATTGAATAAAAGAGCTTAGGTATAGAAGAAAACTACTTTATATGCTTTGTATTGGATTTGCTTTTGGCTCTTTTTTAGTTTGGTTACAATGTACAAGACCATGCCTATTTATACTTATCCATGAATGGTTCTAGATACTTCTACAAGAACAATCTAGGGAACTTCTATATTCTAGCCATTTAAGAATAATCTAGATATTTTTCAAAGATAATTATCCTAAATACTATGCTAGAGTATTCTAGAAACTCTACTAAAAAACAATCATATTAACTCACTAGACTATTCTAGAAATTTCATTAGAAAATTATGATATTCATTCTTCCGAAAAATTCACTTTTAGATATTTTTCACATAATAACACTTCAATTCTTGTCATCATTAAAACATTCAGAGAGCTAACATAACTAATGGGGTATAGTGCAATATTACCAGTCAATTACCAACTTCCATGGTTTACACAGTAATTTTATTTTATTTTGGCAGCCGTAATTCATCCATTTGGCGAGCTACTAGCATATTATGTGCTCTTTTCCATACCCGTGTTCACAACATTATTCATTGGGACTGCTTCCATAGCTTCAATTGGTATTTATGCCATGTATGTTAATTTTATGAACCTCATGGGCCATTGCAACTTTGAGGTAATTCCTAAGTGGATGTTCTCTATATTCCCCCCTCTCAAGTACTTGATGTATACACCCTCGTGAGTCTTCTTTCCCTGTATTTTAATAAGTTTTAAGTTTTTTCTCTGACGTTGTAGCACACTAATTTATACAACAATGTCTCTAATTAGGTAGTTATAAGTAAATTAACTGTAACATGGTTGGTAACTATATAACCTCTATTATACGTCGTAAGAAAAATTTTACACTGCTATATAGGAATTCTTCATTGTTTACCCAACCTTTATGTAAGCCAGCAACTAAGAAGTTGTTTTGTGTTGCTTCTGAAAGATGTCAAGCTTAATTCAGTTATTTAGACATAGATTCAAGAACACGTCATGCTCATGCATATCTAAAAGGCAGTACAGTGATTGAAGTTATGAGAGAAATGGAACATTGTACTTATGTATAGTCGCCTTTAGAGACAAGATAGTTTTATCTTATTTGGCTTCTTCTTCCAACTTTCTTAGTTACTTAGGGAAATAAATAGAAATAATGTAAATTATTGTCAAATATGCTTCTCTTATAGTCTACTGATTGGGCAGGTCCGTAATAACATGAAGTTCTGTGTTCATTCTTTTGACACTAATATAAATATTTTGATGGCACAAGTACCACTCACTACATCACACCCAATTCAGAACAAACTATTCACTTTTCATGCCAATGTATGACTATATCTATGATACAATGGATAAGACATCAGACACATTGTATGAAAAGTCACTTAAGAAAGAAGCTGAAGTACCTGATGTGGTCCACCTTACGCATCTAACAACCCTAGAATCCATCTACCATCTTCGACTAGGATTTGCATCGCTGGCCTCGAAGCTTTCACACCTCAAAGTGGTATTTTTGTTTAATATGGCCCATCACATTATGGTCAATAATGCTTACAGGGATTTCTGGTCCCACATTTATTGTTGAGAGAAATTTGTTCAAGAATGTCAAATTACAAACTTAGGCTATTCCAAAGTATCGCATACAAGTAATTAAGTTTGATTACTAAAAATTGTTGTTACTTTTTGCGTCTGTTGTTAAAGTGATTATTAATTTGTCCTGATTCTTGATTTTGTTGCAGTACTTTATGCAATAGCAAAGAGAGAGTATTAACAATTTGATCGAGAAAGCGTTAAATGAAGCAGATCAGAAAGGCATTAAAGTGTTGAGCCTTGGACTCTTAAATCAGGCTAGTCAAAATATATGTCCAAAAGCCTAATAATACCCATCCTTTATTTATCTATGACAAAAATGCATGACCGATTCTTAACCAGTAATATCCTGCAAACTTATCGCAGAATGTTTGTACGCAATCACAACATTATGGACGAAAAGATTTTAAAAAAATTCACACATTACCCTATATCAACGTTGAAGGTTAACTCATACTTATGGTTTATTTCAAATGTATGTTTTCAGGAAGAGCAACTGAATAGGAATGGTGAAATTTTCATAAAGAGGTACCCTCAGTGAAGGTGGTAGATGTAAGTAGCCTAGCTGTTGCTGTGGTCCTCAACTTTATTCCTAAAGGAACTTCACAAGTTTTCCTTCGAGAAGTTGCTAACATTGCCCTTGCCTTGTGTAAAGGGGGAATTCAAGTATATTTGACTATTAATCTCCAAATATTTTTAGCTTTTCGTTTTCTCGGTCATTGTAATTTTCTATGTACAGGTTGTCATGCTAGATGAAGAAGATAAAAAGAGACTTAAAGCAAGGCTTACCCCCGAGGCTGCAACTAATTTGGTCTTCTCAAAATCTTACAATGTTTCAAAGGTATAAACCAAAAATATATTGAAATATACTGATCTAAATCTTGACAATTTATAACATCTCCTAGCACCATCCACTCAATCCTTTCCTAACCTAAAGTTTTATCATTATGTTGAGATCTGAACAAATCTGAATTTTAGAAAGTCCAAATATGGAAAAGAATATTTCCCTGTCTATAGTTTAAAAAGAGGCTCTTGATTGAAATATTATATTGCAGACATGGCTAGTAGGGGATGGATTGAGTGAAGATGAACAATTGAATGCACCAAAAAGAACATTATTTATACCTTTTTCACAATTTCCTCCAAGAAAAGCTCACAAGGACTGCTTCTATTTCAACACACCAGCCATGATTTCTCTGAAGCATCTTGAAAATTTAGACTCTTGTGAGGTTCGATAAGATCATTAGTTGTTCTTAATTTCTCTATACTAATTTGACAGTTCATAAAAAATAAAGAAAATTCATGAGTGATCTTTCCTTTTAGAACTGGCTACCAAGAAGAGTGATGAGTACCTAGAGAATAGCTGGAATTTTACATGCATTGGAAGGTTAGAATGAGCATGAATGTGGTGACATGATGCTTGATACTAAGAAAGTGTGGAAAGCTAGTCTGGAACATGGTTTTTGCCCATTAACCAAGATTTCTGCTGCTTAATCAAAGGGCTAAAATCATATACTATATAGACTGCTCTTTCTATTTTGAATCTTTGATCTACGTTGATTTATATTACTGAATCTTGGATCTACGACGATTTAAAAGTTTGTAAAATATTTCCTACAACACTTTGTGCAACAAAAACAATGTTGCTCAAGGTTGTGCCCTTTTAGAAGTTCTTTCAACAAAATTTACCCCTTTGTAGGGTATATAAAAGGTGTGCATAATGCTAACCTACTATCAAATGTAATAGGTAGAAAAGGCCATTAATATAAAGGTTTGAGGTTTCTTATTTAGAATTTGCATAAGACCACCTAATAGAGCATGTACCACTTGTTAAGATATCTCATGATTGATTTAGTATCTCATAGTGATTTAGTTCCCATTTAGGAGAAGATCACAATTCTTTATTAGTTGATTCTTTCCTTATTTAGTTTGTGTTCTCTTGTATATATACACATATATATCAATGAAATCAAACAACTTCATCTTCATTCTCTACATTTATATGGTATCAAAGCCAAAATACTCTTAATAGAGTCCAAGATCTATTTTTTTCTTCTTCTCTTTGCAGCGATGGCCACTTCTTCCCACGTCGTTAATGCCGACGCAACCCCTGTCCTCAAACACTTGATTCAATTCAATCCATCATCCTAGCTGCCCATTAAACTGACCAGCAACACTAATTTTACCATTTGGAAAACCCAGATTGCCATGTTGCTCCATGGCCGTGACCTCTATGGTTATCTTGACGACACCATGCTGTCCCCTGCTGAAACAATTACAACTAACAGCCTTGAGACAGCCAACCCTGCGTACAAGGATTGGTTTGGTCAGGATAAATTGATCCAAAATGCTCTCATGGCCTCGTAAGATGCCACAATCGCACCCACGGTAGCTTCTGCTATTAACTCCAAAGCTGCAGGGGATCAACTTCACACTTCCTTTGCAAACAAATCGCAAACCCACGTCTTCAGCCTTCGTCACCATCTCAATTGAGTCAGTAAGGAAAATAAATCCATTGTCGAATATATGTGAGAGATTCACTCTCTCTCTGGTGAACTAGCCATAGCAGGTTCACCCGTTAATAATAAAAAACTAGTGGTGAAAATACTGAGTGGACTCAGGTCAGAATTCTGGGAAATCTCTGCAGACATACGGGAAAGGGACTCTCCTATTAGCTATGAAGAACTTTTTAACAAGCTTCTTGATCATAAACTTTTCCTCAAACACGAGGACCTCAAGAAGACTTCTACCCAGATCACAACAGGTGTTGCTCAACAAGTGCCAAATCCTCCACCAGCTCCATCATCCCCACGCAACAATAGACACCCATCCAACAACAATAACTGGCGTCCCCAATTCAGGGAGTCTAATCAAAGCACTCATTCTCAGTATTCAATGGATAATTCCTAGTGGCGCAATCCAATGGATAATTCTCAGTGGCGTAACTTCCCACACCAATCATCATGAGTACGCTGTCAACTTTGTGACAAATTTAGGTATACAACAAATGTTTTCCGCTTTCGGTCCCATAACCACCTTAAAGCAAAAGTAAATTTTGCTGTGCACACTATACTGAGCGACCCCTGGATTCTTGATTTAGGTGCATCTCACCACATCACCTCAGATACCAACTCACTCCAAAATGTTCAAGAATTTAAAGGTCTGGATGCAGTGATAATGGGCAATGGTAATGTGATTCTGATTACTCAAACTGGTAATACTCACTTAACTGCATCAAATACTGCCTTCAAACTCTCTAGTATTTTGTGTGCTTCAGCTATCAAACACAACCTCATTTCAGTTCATCAATTTTGTAAAGAAAATCTAACCTCCATAGAATTTTTTCCTTTTACTTTTCTTGTGAAGGATCTGACTATGAGAGCACCTTTTCTGCGTGGCCTGAATAAAGCAAGTCTCTATGAATGACTGTCCCTGAATCGACCAAACATCAACATTGCCATTGCTGGACCTTCCTTACATCTATGGCATCGAAGATTGGGTCACCCCCACTCTTAAGTTTTACTTTCCATTATAAATAGTTCCTGTCTTTCATATTCTTCAAAAGACAAGTTTACTTGTTGTAATTCTTGTTGCTGCAAAAAAGCATAGAGATTTTCCTTTTATTCCAACACTTTGTCCAACAAACATCCATTAGAAATAATTTACAGTGCTTTATGAGGTCCATCCCCTGTTCTCTCTATTGATAAAAAATGCTACTATTGTCTATTTGTTGATCAGTATACCAAATACATTTGGTTGTACACAATGAAAAACAAACATGAAGTGCATAAACACTTTCAAAGCTTACATATTGTGCTTGAAAAATAATTTGGTCAGAAAATGTTCACACTTTACACTGATAGAGACGGAGAATATAAAGTCATGGAACCATACCTTAATTCTTATGGTATACAACACTTTGTCTCTCCCCCTATACTCCTCAAAGGGTTGCCCTAGCTGAAAGACGTCATCAACACCTTATTAAGACTGTCAAAACGTTGCTTCATCAAGCAAGTTTTCCCTCTAATTTTTGTACATTTGCCTGCCATCATGCTTCCTTCCTCATTAATCGCCTGCCCACTGCCACTCTTGATAACAAGTCCCCATTTGAAGTTCTTTTCAACGAAACACCCGCTTATGAATCTCTCCATACATTTGGATGTCTATGCTACCCATGGTTTCAAACATACACCCAAAATAAATTAGAACCATATTCCAAACCTTGTGTTTATCTCGGTTTCTCCATCACTCACCATTGTCATTAGTGTTTTGACCCCACCAGCTCTAAACTTTTTATCTCATGGGATGTAAAATTTTTAGAAGAAATTTTCCTATTTGATAATATTTTTTCTCACTTAAAACAAAAATTTTCATATTTAAATTGGGAAAACACTTTACAACATTAAAATCCAGATATGGAAATTAGTTCCACCACTATTAATCCAGATCTCACCTTACTTTCTTCCATCATTGAGTTCAGGCCAAGTGCACGCCAAGATACCTGTTCAGTTTGCGCCCCGCAGGGAAATAACCCAGAGTCAGATGATTTCACCACTCTGAAATTAGGTAATCCTCAAACTACTTCCCCATCTCACTTCACATTTAAAAGCCAACCGCTTGCCCTCTCTGTGCATCCTAGCTCTCTACTTTGCCAACCACCAGTTACTTATGTTTATCAGCATATCCCAAAGTCATCACAATCCCTCTATTCTAACAGAGGTGGGAGCAGTTGCTCTCTTGACTTGCCTCCACCCACTGCACCCATAGTTCAAGTTCTACAAATAGAGAAAACATATGTAGTAACAAGGTCGCAAAATAACATTGTCAAGCGATAGAAAATTATTGACTATACTGCCCAAATAACCTAGCATGTACCCATTTTACTTGTACCCCAAAAACAAGTACAAAAATTATCATATTGGAGAGATGCTATGTAGGTTGAGTATGATGCACTAATAAAAAACCAGACTTGGAAGTTGGTTCCACCAAACCACACCAGAAATATTATTCCTTGTAAATGGTTGTTTTGAATCTAAACCAAGCCTGATGATGGCTACATTGATAGGTACAAAGTGCGTTTGGTTGTAAAAGGGTTCACCCAAATGCCTGGGGTTGATTTTCATAAAACATACAGTCCAGTGGTTAAACCAACCACAAATCGGACCGTCCTCACCATCGTTGTACAAAAAAGTTGGCCCTTACATCAAATAGATGTCAATAATGCTTTTTTTCAAGGAAAGCTTTACGAAGATATCTATATGACCCAACAACCCGGGTATGAAAGTTCAGTACATTCTGACTATGTCTGTCATCTCAAAAAGGCTATCTATGGACTGCGACAAGCTCCTAAAACCTGGTATGATGCACTTACTAATTCTCTTATCAGAATGGGATTTCATCTGTCTGAATATGATAATTCTTTGTTTGTTCTGCATAACTTAGGCGTAACTATTTATATACTAATATATGTGGATGACATCATACTTATGGGAAGCAATGAAACACTCCTTCAAGAAGTCATTACTTTTCTTTCCAAAAGATTTTCTCTTAAGTATCTTGGCTTACTGCACTATTTCTTGGGCATTGAGGTACACAGGGATGCTAACGGTCTATTTCTTAGTCAATCTAAGTATATTCAAGAGGTGTTGTATGACACTCAGATGCAAGACTACAAAGACGTTCAGTCCCTAATGAGTACATCTAAGGAACTACTGGTAGATGATGGAGCCCCTAAAACTGATGGCAAAGAGTATAAGAGTGAGTGTACTTGGTAAATTTCAGTACCTTTCTTTTACCAGATCAGATATCACATATTCAGTAAACAAGCTTACTCAGTTTAACAACTCTCCCTCCATGGTCTATTGGAAGGCTATTAAATGCATCCTTTGATAACTCAAAGAAATATACCAGAATGGTATTCATATTTCTCCACATCAGTCCACTGATTTTTATTCCTATACTGACGCTGATTGGGTGGGTGATATTAATAATCACCGCTCAATCTCTGGATTCATTGTTTTTTTAGGTACGACTCTTATTTCCTAGTGTTCTCGCAAGCAATCCACCGTCTCCCATTCCTCCAATGAGGCTGAGTATAGGGTAGTTGCCTCTGCCTTGGCTAAAACAAAGTGGATCACTCACTTACTTAAGGATCTTCATGTGCCACTCTCTACTGCACCTACAATACTTTGTGATAACCTTGGGGTCACTTACATTGCTGAAAACTCAATATGTCATAAAAAATGAAGCACCTCGAGGTCAATCTTCACTTTGTTTGCAATGGCTTAGTCCAAGTATCACACATCCACTCTACTGATCAAGTTGCAGATCCACTTACCAAACCATTATTTAAGCCAGCCTTCCCGCGGATGCTACCCAAGTTAGGTGTTGTCTCGTCACACCTAACTTGAGGGGGGCATAATAGAGCATGTACCAAATGTTAAGATATCTCGTGATTGATTTAGAATCTCATAGTGATTTAGTTTCTATTTAGGAGAAGATCATAATTCTTTATTAGTTGATTATTTCCTTATTTAGTTTGTGTTCTCTTATATACACACACACACATCAATGAAATCAAACAACTACATCTTCATTCTCTATATTTATACCACCTAATCGATTAAGCTGCCCTAGGCCAAACCTCTCCTTCTCTGATCCATCCTCCCCAAACTAATCCCCTACAAATTTTGTGACCTTTGGTTAATATGAACAACTAGCATAGTATGTTTATGTTCTTATTACAAATGGACACTCAGCAAGCTAAAACTGACGAAGTTTCACTAGTTATTATATTAGATCAGTGGTTACCTGATCACATAGTAATACAAACACTGGTCCAAACTCTGAAGTATGAGGTCTAATTTGAAGAAAGTTGAGTTATACTATATTCCTCTCTAATCCCCATCCACGATAAAAATAAGATAACGAAGAATAACAAGTTTGCGTTTACACAAAAGAAAGTGAGACCTTATTGTTGGTATATTATAGCAGTTATTTCAATCATTACTTACCATCAAACCAACACAGGTTCAATCGTATTTTTAAATCATTGTGTTCTAGCAGAAAATCATATATGAAGCCCTAAAGAGACATCAAACAGCTATATTAAGTTGACAAGAGGGTTTGTTTAGGTGGTACATGTGGAATTAATTCTATATTTATGCATATAGTGTAATACAAAGAATAATAAATTTCTACGTCACAAAAGAGATGAATATATCTATTTTACATACCCTTCCAAATAAGAATTATGTAACATATAAATTAATGATTCTTTAATACCATTAAGTCTCCTTCGTGCAATAACTCTTCCAAATCCTATATAAGGGATGTCTTTGAAGAAGATATAATACACCACAACAAAGAAAGAAAGAAAACATCTTTATCCTTTCCTCTTCTTCTTGGGGCAATTATTTTGGGCAATCTTCAAACTTTCAGCCACGAGTGCATGCATTTGGAAGTTGCTATGGAAACTTGGGGAGCGATCGACTAGAAGGATTTGCGCCGAAGTTGGGTAGAAATAATTTTCAAGGCAGTGACTTGCCACGACACAGTATTTGTGACTATTCTCTTACTACTATTAATTCCAGTTTCATACCAGTATTGTAGTTTTATTTCAATAATTTGAAAGTGATTTCCTTACATACAATATTGATAAGTGGTTATTTCTTTAAACAAAACTTTTCCTGGTTTATCAAAACTGAAGCCATTGGACGAAAATAATTTTAAATGCTAGTCACAAAAATATTTGATTTTCTCAGAACAATTAGAAATTAATTATGTTTTATTTAATGATGGTTCTAACATTACTACTGGTTTTAACTCTATTATGATTGTTGATGAATCTACTAAAAAGATGGTTAAAAAGGATAGAAAAAATGATAGAGGATATTTATTTAGTCATATGACTAATACTTTGTTTGATTTATTTGTGAATTATAAATTTGCTAACAAAATATGGGATGGTTTGCAAAACTCAAAACATGAAAGACAAAATAATGTCCGAATTCATCTTTCTGAGGGTGATGAAGTGATAACTACTGTAACCTTCGAGGAGAACCTGGTGACTAATAAGACTGACTGGGTGTTGGCACTTCAAGGCATTTCTGCGCCAATAAAGAGTTGTTTCATGACTTGGTCGAGTCCGCTGATGGAGATTGTATCTACATAGGTAACTCCACTATTGTCACGACCCAAATCGAGGCCCTGGCCGCGACGGGCATCCCAAACCATAAAGGTCTATGAGCCCTTCTAACTGGCAATCATATGCATAAATCATAACTATAAAATGCGGAAACAAAATGGAAACATGGTCATCTGATTATATTAACAAAATAACACAGCATAAGTTTAACAAGACTCAAATTCATCTAATACCTGCCTACGAAATCTCTACTAACTGAAAGAAAATAACATATGTTTGAAGACCGGGACAAGGCCCCCGGTCGGACCATAAACCAAAACTAAATGAGATCAACACAAGTGAACAAGACAACTTCCAAAATAAGGGAGGCTCACCTACTCTAAATGTCCGACAATAATATACTGTTTAGCAAGAATACTAGACTGGGCCTCAAAACTTAAAATATGGGGGGTCAATACAGATATATTGGTACGCAGAGTAATCCAAAATGATGTACTTTTATACAACATAAGTGAGAGCAATTCATAAAACAGTATACATACGATATTAGAAAAACACATAGGCATACTTTAAAGACTTTGAAATATTTATTTAAAATCATGAACCACTCTTTATGTTACTTCTGAGCTAGATGGTACATCCAACAATCTGTAATTCCACGGCCTATATAAAATCTACCCTTGACTCGACAGCCAAGCCTCCAATCCAAGTTTGCCGCAAAGATTGGAGTATCAGTAAGGGGGGATACGCAAGCCCACACAGCATGGTGCCATGATCCTCAATAAAATCAACATGTCATGGTAGTGCATAAGATCACAAAGTATGGCTCCTAACCATATTCCCAAATTGGGATGACATAAATCAAGGTATAAAAGACCACACAGCATGGTACCATAATTCTGTGTCGACAAATCACGATTTCTAGCATTGAGTTTTTCAACTCGTACTTTCTTTGGGTAACCATCTAGCTTTCTTTAAGCTTATTTTTAACCTTTTCTAAATATACATTTTTTTGAATTCAAAATCTGAGTAAAATCTGTATTTTTAGTCTGTTCTGAATCTGCTATGACATTCATCTGTTTGGTATCGTCATACCAAGACTTGCAAGTCATATGTCTAAGCCATATAGTATCATGTTACAATCCTTTCATTCAAAACAAAGTGTTTGGACCACTAATTCATTAAAATAGTACAAAAGAATTTGTATATAGAAGTACATTAAAACATATGCAAAGATTTCCTCTTTCAATTCTTAAACATGTGGTGGTCATTTACTTCGTAACAAACCATGCAATTCTTTCAATAATCATCATTAATATTTACAAATAAGATAACACCCTCTCTTCAGTTTAAAATCAATATCAAGCCTTAAATAATAGTAAAAAATATTTATACCATTCTTTTAAATATGAAATTCATCAATTCATAACATGTGAAAATCAAGTGATGTCATAACAAGAGAGGAGGTATAGATATTCATGCTCTCAATTCAAATTTCAATCTCAAACCGCATACATGCATATATACGAGCAAAAATCAATTTTAGGGGAAAGCCTCAAGACCAAAACATTATCATCAAAAGAATTCTGCATATTTGTTAATGTAATTTTAAATCACTTCATAAACATATGATTTTGTAACTTTAAACCTTACTCAAAATGATTTCAACATGCCCATGTAGTTTAGGAAAACCTCACGTACCTTATATTGATTAGTTTGAAGATTGAAAACCAAATCTTGACTCTCTTCTTATAAATCTTGAAGTTAAATGGCTTGAATTATTATTTTGAAGAAGAAGAGTTGAATCCCATTTCTTGGGAGGTGGCTAGGGTTTTTCTTTGATAGAAAATTAAATAAAGAGGCAACTAATGCTCCTTGGGGCTGAAATTTTCTATTATGGATGGATTTTGGGTGAGGGAATATGACCAAAGAGACCCTAGAACCTTAAGGAATTTAAGCAGTGTGTGAAACAGCTTTAGGTCACGTCAGTTATTACTTCGGAAAGAGCAACACGTCGGCTTACTGTCTCTCACAAAAAATGTCATAACTTTTTACTTGGGTATCGGATTAAGGCAAAATTGGTATAGTTGAAAAGTTGACTCAATTATATACAATTTGGTGGGTCTTGAGCTGAAAAATTTCACATATATCAAAAGTTATACATGTTCAAAGTTGAACCTTGTAGAATTGAATATTAACTTTGGACGATTCTAAGGCTCTTAGCTCAACTTTTCTCTAAGTGATTTTCATAACCATTTATCACCTCATAATCACTTAAAACACTAGGATAAAGATCATAAAACATGAATTTAAATATGAGTCATGGGATTAGAGTTTACACACATAGAAACGATGGTCTGATTTCTAGCTCAAAAATACGGGGCGTTACAACTACTGTTGGAGATATGGGTAAAAAAAATTTCACTTAAATTAACTTTCGATAAAACATTACTCTTGAACAATGTTCTATGTGTTTCCTCCCTCTTTAGAAACTTAGATTCTGGAGTGCTTTTGTAATACCTCACATCTAAATACCACTGTACTATATACTCCTCATGCCCTTGAGTCGTACATACAATATATGAGTCGTATATTATAGTCGTATCCAAGACAATGTGAATTGGTTGGCAGTCTATTCTAGGTACGTCTCCTTTCCTTGAGTCATACATACAACATACGAATAATATAAAGTGAAGCCGTGAGTTCAGCAGTGTAGGCTTCCCAATATTCTGTCCAAGTTACGAGAGGTGGGCTACAAGTCGTATGGAGATATTACTAGTCATAGGTTTAGACTCGTATGTTGACCAGTGTGTACTCTCTTAGATCATTCCAAGCTTACAAGTTAGGAGGTCTAGCCGTAACTTCACCATATGAGTCATATGGTTGACTCGTATAGACTGGCAACCAATTTCTGCAATGTTTAGTTAAAGGGCCTTTTTGTCTTTTCCCCTCTGTTAACTCCTGACCCATGACTTATAACCTAAAAAAGAGCATTATTTTCCTCCACTTTTAGTCAAATAACAATACTTTCCTCCTCTCATATTCAAGATCATCAAGATTAGGGTTTCTCTCACCAAGTCATCTTTCAAGTGTCAAAATTCAAGTTCCCTTCACAAGTCAAGCAATTCCCGGTATGTGAGGTATTCATCAATGGGTTCCTTCCACCCATTGAGTCTGAAAAATCTCCTTTTTGTTCAAGTATGGATTTTTAATCTTCTTATATGAAATTATCCATGTAAATCATAAATTTAATCCATGTCATCTTAGAAATTTAAATTCAAGCCATGCCAACATGTTTTTTCCATAAAAATTTGATTACTTCATGCATTGAATTTCAACTACTCATGTCATATTCAATTGCTCCCATGTCAAATTATCAAATTATGAATTAAACCATGAGAAATTGTTATCCTTCCAAGTTTAATACTTTATTTATTCAAATTCATTAACTTTATCAGTTTGGTGACACATTTTATGTTTTAGCTCTATGAATTGGGAATTTATGCCACTATTTCAACTGTTGTTAGCGAATTTTATAATTATTCAGTGCTAGCAGGTCATCAACACCCGATACCTATGTGTTTACTTACATTTCAGAATTTTCAAGCAATGAGTTAGTTCATTCATGAATTTATTGTCATACTTAGTTTGTTATGATTATGTTGAGAACTATTAGTTGAGATCAATTGAACGTAGTCAAAAATGGTGTGTTCAGTTAGGAGTAGAATTTAGCATTGAATGAACCCAGGGATGGGGTCTCACCTGCCATTAGAGGGTATGACTTTAGTAGTAATCCCTGAGTTTCAGAACTATGTAGCTAACATAGTTTTTGAAAGCTCTTCCTACCAGTTGAGTGTTGACATTCTCTTAGGGGAACCTGCCAGTAGGGGGGTGACTCCCTAGTCCTTTGGGACACTAGTTTAGTGGATCCACATTGCCAGTGTTACTACCCGTGGAATGGTAGTGATACCTTTCCCACTGGGGTTACAGGTTAAACTTGATTAGCTCAGATTGGGGCATGTCAGTTACATGATAGTTCCTATAATTTCAATCAGTACTCGGTCTATATCTGTTCAGGTTTACTTGACCAAGTAATCAGATTTTCAGTTATTCAGTCAGTCAGTTTTACAGATTAAATTCAGTTCATACTTTACTTAGTCTTGCATTCTCAGTTTTACATGTTCAATTGTCATATGTATTTCAGCTAGTCCTTATCTCACGTACCAGTATATTCAAAGTACTGACCACATACTTTTCTCTTGCGCTATGTTATCTTATAACATAGGTTCAGACACTCAGTTTTCTGACCATTCTTAGACAGTTTAACATTACCCAGCAATAGTAGTAGTGAGTCCTCTTCCACTGAGGACATGATATTTTTTACCATTTTTTCAGCATCTCTTTATGTTCAGTCAGTCAGAGTTAGTTGAGGGTTTGTCCCATCAACTCCTTATGATTTTTTGAGGATTTCAGACAGATAGATAGTTAGTTGGTTTTCAGTCTATTCAATTGTTTCAGATATATTGAATTATATTTTAGTATTACATCATACCAATATTTTATCAAATTATCTTTTGCACATGTTATCCCATTACTATTTCATTCGTTGCTCACCACAAGTACCAGATTATGGGTTATATTGGGGTCACTTGTGGCCTTAAGAACTGTGTTACAACTAGGGGGTAGCTCTAGATCATGAAAAAATTGGTATCAGAGCTATGTTATAAAGTATCCTAGGGTGTTTGAAAGCCGTGTTGAGTAGAGTCTTGTGCATATGTGTGAAGCTCACTACACTTATGGACAAGAGACTATGAGATATTTTTAGAAAAGTTTTCCTTCTTTCAGTATTCATGTCGTGCAAAAGTGCATGAGCTTTACTAAATTACTTTCTTTTTCTAACTCATCCTTTATTTCATTTACAGGTAATGCCTCCCAGAAGAAACTACGGAAGATGGAATGAGGATCAGCCCGTACCACCACTTGTTCAGGGAGTCCCCTGAATGACTATGTCTCTCACACAGAGTTCAGGCTACTTTCACGGCCTTAGCACATTCTGTAACTGCTCAGAATAACCCACATACTGTTACCCTATCCAATCTAGTGATGAATACAACTGCAGCTAGAATTCAGGATTTCACTCAGATGAATCCCCCTTTGTTTTCTGGATCAAAGTCTGAGAAGGATCCGCATGAGTTTTTGGATGGGGTGTAGAAGTGACAGACATTATGTGTGTCACTTTAAGTGAGAGTGCAAACTTAGTTGCTAACTATTTGTAGGGGTATCTCACACCTGGTTCAAGTAGTGAAAGGAGGACAGAGGTGTTGAGGCAGGGCCAATAGAGTGGAGGGAGTTTGCCACGACTTTCTCAGACAGGTTCTTCCTACTAGAATTGAGGGAAGCTAAGGTTTAGGAGTTCATAAATTTGAAATAGGGTAGCATGGGTGTGAGGGAGTACTCACTCCAGTTTACTCAATTGGCGCGGTATGCTCCGACTATAGTGGCTGACTATAGGTCTAGGATGAGTAAGTTTGTGTCTAGTGTATCTGATAGTGTAGTCAAGGAGTGTAGGACTACCATGTTGATCAAGGAGATGGACATTTATAGACTGATGGTTCATGCTCAACAGATTGAAGAGGAGAAGCTCAAAGAGAAGAAAAGAGCGAATAAGAGGTCCAAAACAGCTAGTTTCAACTTTTCTCAACCAAGATCGCAAGGCAGTAATCGTTCTCAGTTCTTTCCAAAATTTTTGGCCACAACTCCATCTTCAGCCGGTACGCCAGTGCCTAAGTTCATACAGGATAGTCGAGATAGTACGCCACACTCTTAGTCTCAAAGTAGTATGAATAGTGGTCATACCAATCTGCTCTGAAGAAAATGTGGTAGAAATTATTAGGGAAAATGTAAAGAAGGTAGTGGTGTGTGGTTTGGATGTGGCAAACCAGGCCAAGGATCAGAGATTGATCATGGGTTGGCCAAAAGGGTAAGGACGTTCATCAGCAGCGTCAGTCCAACTATTCATCAGCTCTAGTAGGTGGCCTAACTCAGCAAGGTGCCACTTCTAATGCCACCAGTGGGTAGTGCCAGTATAGACTATATGCTTTCTAGACTCCACATGATCAGGAAAGTTCTCCCGATGTGGTTACGGGTACGTTACAAGTTTTCCATCTTCATGTTTATGCATTGTTAGATCCCAGAGCTTCACTTTTCTTCGTGACTCCTTGTATCATTGTAGACTTTAGTGTCAATTCTTAAATATTAGTAGAGCCTTTCTCAGTATCTACCCCAGTAGGTAAGTCTTTTATAGCAAAACGGGTATACAAGAAATTCCCGATCATAGTGTCCCAGAAAGTTACTTTAGCTAACCATGTAGAGTTAGAGATGACTGATTTTGATGTCATACTCGGTATGGATTGGGTTCACTCGTGCTATGCCTTAGTTGATTGCAGAAATAGAATCGTCCAGTTCTAGTTTCCTAATGAACCAGTTATTGAATAGAAGGTAGTGCTTCAGTGCTTAAGGGTCGGGTTGTTTCATATCTTATGGCATGAAAGATAATTTCCTAGGGGTGTATTTACCATCTTGTTCGAGTTAAGGACTCAAATTTTTGAACCCTGAGTCTTAAGTTAGTTCCTTTAGTAAATGAATTTCCTAATATATTTTTTGAAGATCTCCCTAGGGTTCCTCCCGAAAGAAGATTAACTTCGGGATAGATTTCCTTTCATATACCCAACCTATCTCTATCCAACCTTATAGAATGGCTCCAACTAAGCTAAAAAATTGAAAGAACAGTTGAAAAATAACTTAGATAAGGGTTTCATCAGGCTAATATTTCCCCATAGGGCGCCGTAGTCCTTTTCGTATGCAAGAAAGACAGTTCTCTTAGAATGTGCATCGACTACCATCAGTTGAACAAAGTCACAATCAAGAATAAATATCCTCTCCTCAGGATTAATGACTTATTCGACCAACTTTAGGGTGCAAGCTATTTCTCTAAGATAAACCTCAGATCCGACTATCATCATCTTAGAGTAAGAGAATGTGACATTCCAAAGATAGCCTTCAGTATTTAGTATGGTCACTTTGAATTCCTAGTTATGTCTTTTGGACTAACAAATGCCTCTGTATCTTTCATGGACTTGATAAACAGGGTGTTCAAGGAGTACTTAGACATGTTTGTCATAGTCTTCATTGATGACATCCTTGTCTATTCTTATAATGGGAATGATCATGCAGACCATCTGAGAGTTGTGTTGCAGACCCTTGGAGACCATCAGTTATCTACTAAGTTCAGTAATTGTGAATTTTGGTTGAGAATAGTAGCTTTTCTCGATCATATAGTTTTGATGATGGCATTCTAGTTGATCCCAAAATGATCGAAGCAGTAAGAAACTAACCTAGAATCATCTCTCCATTAGACATCAGAAGTTTCTTGGGTTTAGCTGGCTATTACAGATGGTTTGTCGAAGGGTTTTCTTTTATTGCTTCTCCCATGTCTAGACTAACCCAAAAGAAAAGAAAATTTTAGTGGTCAGAAACCTGTGAGATGAGCTTTTAGGAATTGAAGGCTCGACTCACTTCCACTTCAATCTCGACATTGCCAGATGGCACAGATGGGTTGGGTTCGTATTGTATTGTGATGCTTCTAAAGTTGGTCTTGGTTGTGTACTAATGCAGAAAGATAAGGTCATAGCCTACGCCTCTAGACAACTTAAGCCCCATAAGAAGAATTATTTGACCTATGATCTTGAGTTGGCAGCTATTGTATTTGCCTTAAAGATTTGAAGGCATTACCTTTATGGGGTTCATATTGATGTGTTCACGGATCGCAAGAGTTTGTAGTATGTGTTCATGCAAAAAGACCTGAATCTTTATTAAAAAGGTGGCCTGAATTATTGAAAGACTATGATATGAGTATGTTGTACCATCCAGGTAACTCCAATGTAGTGGCAGATGCCCTTAGTAAATTGCCTTTGGGTAGTACTGCTTATGTTGAGGATGGTATGAAGGAATTAGTCCATGAGGTTCACCAACGTACTATTTAGGGGTTCGGTTGGTTGATTCAGTCGAAGGTAGTATATGGGTTCAGAATTTTCAATGGTCACCAAAGTAAAACAAAAATAAGGTAGGGATCCTAGTTTGGTCAATTTGAAGGAGACAGTTAGAGATCAGAAGGTGGAGGTTTTCTCCTAAGGGGGATATGGTATAATTCATTATCAAGGCAGACTATGTGTTTCATGTGTTGATGATCTGAGATAGTGAGTACTAGCTGAAGCAGGAGATCTATTCACCCAGGGGCTACTAAGATGTATCGTGATTTGGGGGAGATATATTAGTGGAGTGGTATAAAGAAAGATATTTCAGAGTTTATGGCTAAGTGTTTGAACTACCAGCAGGTTAAGGTTGAACACCAAAGTCCTAGTAGTACACTTCAGGAGTTTATCATCCTCACATGGAAGTGGGAGGTGGTGAACATGGATTTTATGAAATGATTGCCTCATACGCGTCATCAGTATAATTCAATATGGATCATTGTAGATTGAATGACTAAGTCAGCTCATTTCTTGCTAGTTCATACTTCATTTTCAGCTGAGGATTATGCTAGATTCTATCTTAGGGAGCTGGTGAAGTTGCATGGAGTTTTGTGGTCTATCATTTCGGATAGAGGTACTCAGTTTACCTCTCACTTTTGGATGGCTTTTCCGAAGGGCCTTGGAAGTCAAGTATGGATTTTTAATCTTCTTTTATAAAATTATCCATGTAAATCATGAATTTAATCCATGTCATCTTTGAAATTTAAATTCAAGCCATGTCAACATGTTTTCCCCATGAAAAGTTGATTACTTTATGATTTGAATTTCAACTACTCATGTCATATTCAATTGATCCCATGTCAAATTATCAAATTATGAATTAAACCATGTGAAATTGTTATCTTCTCAAGTTTAATACTTTCATATATTTAAATTCATGGAATTTTTCAGTTTGGTGAAACATATTATGTTTTAGGTCTTTGAGTTGGGACTTTATGTCACTGTTTCAAGTGTTTTTATCGAATTTTGTAATTATTCAGTGCTGGTAGATTATGAACACCCAATACCTATGTGTTTACTTATGTTTCAGACTTTTCAAGTAATGAGTTAGTCCATTCATGGTTTTATTGTCATACTCAGTTTGTTATGATTATGTTGAGCACTATTCGTTGACCTTAGTCAGAAATAGTGTTAGTTCAATTGAGAGTAAAATTTAGCATTGAGTGAACCTATGGATGAGGGTTCACCTGCCAGTAGAGGGTGTGACTCTAGTAGCAATTCCTGAGTTCCAGAACTACGTAGCCAACATAGATTTTGAGAGGTCTTCCTGCCAATTGAGGGTTGACATTCTCTTAGGGGCACCTGCCACTAGAGGGAGACTCCCTAGTCCTTCGGGACACTAGTTTAGTCGATCCACATTGCCAGTGTTAGTATCTGTGGCAAGGTACTGATACCTCTCCCATTGGGGTTATAGGTTGGACCCTGATTAGCTCAAATTGGGGCATGTCAGTTATATGATAGCTTCCACAGTTTCTTTCAGTACTCAGTCTATATCAGTTCAAGTTTGTTTGACCAAGTAATCAGATTTTTAGTTATTCAATCAGTCAGCTTTACAGATTAAATTGAGTTCATGCTTTACTTGGTTTTGCATTCTCAGTTTTACATGTTCATGCATCCATGTTCAGTTGCCATATGTATTTCAGTTTGTCCTTATCTCACGTACCAGTACATTTAAAGTACTTACCACATACTTTTCTTTTGCACTATGTTGTCTTATAATATAGGTTCGGACGCTCAGTTTTTCGACCATCCTTAGATAGTTCAGCATTACCCAGCAACAGTAGTGGTTGTTGAAACCTAATTTTTTTTCCATCCATAACTAAGTTTAATCCTGAGTTTCTTTGATTCTTGATAAAATCAAAATATTTATTCATCCGAACAAACGTGCTCTAAAATAATTATTTGGGTTAATTTTATCATTTAAGTGACGATTATACGTTTTCGTATTTACATATACGAGATTGTATAAATTTTGTTACTTAAATGAATATTTTGATCAAAATTGGACTTTTATTGAGAATATATTGAATATTAATTAAAATGGATAAAGTCTTGATTTAAATATAATTTATTCTAAAAAATAATTTATTTTGAAAAATATTTGTTTTATTTTATTAAATTAGGAAACTCAAAATTAAACCAGTTTATAATTCATATTCAATTTTGATTCAATTTAATTCATTCATTGAATTTGTCTATAATTGAAATTAATTGAACCGTAATTACAATACAATTAGCCGATTGATTTTTGATTGGGCCGAATTTAAACAAAATTGATTGAATTTATAATTTGGCGCTATTTAATTAAAAAAAAAACCTAAACCCCAATCCTTTTTAAATTAATCTCCCCAATTGATCCATCAATTCAACTTAAAATACCAACCCAACTCCTTAGTTGCCCAACCCACTTTTCCAAGCTTAACCCAGCCCAACCCCTCAATATCTATTGGAAAAATTACATAAACTAGCAACCTTAAGATATTAATTACAAGAAATAACAATAGTTTGGCAAAATTGCAACTAATAACAAAACTAGCAATATTTTATTCTTTTTTCTTAAAAGCGCGTGAAATCTACTTTCTTATTTTCAGTTCCTTATTTTTACTCTACTTTACCTATTTCACTTCCCTCAACTTCTTTTTTTTTTAATTTTTTTTTTCAAATTCCCCCAAATTCAGCATGAAATCCCACATCTTGATAAAGATCATCTCCACTTTTTAAGGTAAGTTTTTATTTAGTTAATGCATGTTATTTTTTCTCTATTTAATTTCTGTTAAGGTGTTTTAGTGTCGCCATTTTTCCAAAATTAGTTTGCAAAACTCATCTTTTTGAGTTTATTTTTTTTCTGTTGAAATTATACGAGCTAATGTATAATGGCTCAACATGCAAATCGCAGTAGTTCAGTTAGAGAAAACTAATCGAAGAATTTAGTTTCCGATGAAATACCATCATTTAGTCTTGGTTTAACACAAGACGAAGATTTTAACTTGGGTTCTATTAATATTCTATCTAACGAAGGTGTTATCGTTGAAGACTTGAGATCGAAGCACCGCAACAATTCCGAAAAGATTGTGGAGCATTAACAAAATCTTCATCCCCAAAACCCATAAAATTTTAAAAATCAGTGAAAAGGAGAAAATCAAATGAAAAGGGAGAATGTAGTAAAATTGCAAGTCCCGTTGCATCAGATTATGAATCTGAACAAGAGAAAGTGAAGGAGGTATAGTGCTATTCAAAAATTTTGTTATTTATATGAATTGTATATGTTATATACAATATATTTTAAATATGTATTTGATATCTAAAATTTGTGTAAGATATTTGTATTTATCAATGGCAAGGTTTTTGTATATATATTTTTATATAGAAGTGTATTATGTATTCTGAAAACACATTTGTTATATAATTTGTATATGTGTAGTTATACTCTGTTCTTGTAAATTAAATTTGTACAATTCATGTTCTCATTCACAAAATACATATGTGTTTGTTGAAATATAATTCTAATATGTATTCTGAAAATACATTCAGTTTAGATATGTGTTTTTATGTTTACCTCTAAGAATTTTATTCGATGTTAAGTTGTATTTGGTAGTAATTACATTTTGAATGTGATATGTAGTTCTTGTTTGTTGAAATGTATTTTTTACATACATCAGGTGACGACAATTTTTGTATTTTGATGTGTTGATAACTTAGATATTGATTAGTAATGTAACTTTTAGGATGTATTTTCTTAAATACATATGCTACACTGTTTAGACATATAATTGTATTTTTATGTTGTATAGGTGTTGCGTTCTCAAAATATACATGGAAAGAGTAATTCATGTGTATGTTTCAACTGTTGATGGTGTTCCAACTATGGATTTTGATCCAGATCTTCTTCTCACGAGATATGCTTTAATGTTGTGGCATTATGGTTTGAGAAAAGAAGAAGAGAAGGCACAAAGTGATGATGAAGCACCAATGAGGCATCTTAGGGATATTGGGATAACAGAAGATATTGAAGTGCATGATATTTGAAGATTATTTTGAATTTGTTGTATTTTACAATAATGAACTTTACATAGACTAAGATTTAATTGAATATTTCTTAGGTTTCATATGTCACTTTAGTGTTGGAAATTGATATCTTAATATTTTATTTGCTGTAATTGTTAATTTTGATGTTTAAATTTCTAAAATACAGTTGTTCGTGCTTAGTTTATGCTACTGTTATGAATATTTTGGTATGAATATGAGCTTTCTAATTTTGAATATAATTTTCAGTAATGAATATGTATGTTTCAGTCATTATATGTATTTTTCATTTTATGCATATGTATTTTTGAGTAATGCATATGCATTTTGAGCAATGCATGCGCTTTTTTTCAATTCTGCACATATACTTCTGAATAATACATAATTATTGTATAGTTTTACATAAGTCTATATATTTTTATGATGCGTATATATTTATGATTAATACATAAGTATTTTACTAGAAATGCGTGTTGTACCCTTTTATGTTATGCATATGTATTAATGCATAATGCATATGTATATATAATTAATACATATGTAGTTATGCATAATGCATATGTATATATGAATACTGCATTTGTTTTTTACAAGTCTGAATATATATTTTCCGCTATGCATATATATATATATATATATATATATATATATATATATATATATATATTTGTCTGAATATATATTTTTTTGGCCATGTAAATGTATGTGTATTTATCCAGTTTAATACATATGTATTTTACCATATAAACTTACGTATTCATGAGTTATTCATAGATTTTTTTCATATATGTATATATATCTATGAATAATGCATATTTATGTATGATTAATGTATATGTTTTTTTTTTTTTAAATAAATGTATTTAAAGTTTTAGTTATGTAATTGATAAGTCATTATATGTATTCTTAATTACTTTTATTTATTACATAAATGGATGTTAACTTATTCTTATTTTTTATAGATTGGCATAGGTTTTTATTAGATTCTCATATGTATTTTTTTTAGATTAAAAATTTGACTTGTGTAACATACAGTTCATTAAATATAAATAAATGATGTTACACGTCTTGTATACTTTATTCTTAATGATAGCATTTGCAGCAATTTAACTACAAAAAGTTCAATAACATTAAAAATATCATCAAAATTTAGAATCATATAATAATCAGTGAAAAAATGAAGCAGTTATTTTTTGACTGAATACATTAATAAACTTATCATTTATTATATTTTCTATATGAACATCTATTGTGAATAAACTACAATAATTTTTATTTTTTCCGAACATATCTCTTCTCGATTTTTCACGATTCTTCTTTGCAGGTCTCCAAGGGAGTCGCTTGTATTTTGAGGGCAAAACTACTCTTCCAATACCTCCTGTGAAATTATCCACTCATTTTGTGTGGTAGAGGATAAATGAAAAGATCATACGTTCTTAACACAATTTTAGCTTGTATAGATAATAGCAATATAGTCCCTTTTGAAAACTCTTGCTACCAAGTACCGCACAAACATGGACACATAGTATCTCGTCCAATTGGAATGCATGGCAAGAACATTTTTTTCCTTAAGACAAACAATAAAATGTTTATCTATGTCGTGAATTATAAAGACATACTCTGAGGCTGGTATAACCTAAAATTATTAATACAAGAATAATTTTTAAAAAATAATTGACAATTCAAATCATTCCAGTTTACCAAATATATTTATTCTGAAGCAGCATATGTATATTACAAGTCTTAATATGTATATTTGTTATATGCATATGTATTTTCATTACAACTTATAAATTGCTGCATATGTATAATATAAATACATATACCTGGAAACATTTGAAACAATAGTGAACACATAAATAGACTGCATATGTATATTATAAATGCATATAGCTGTTAAAATATATAAAGTCAAATACATATAGCTGTTAAAATACATACTTTAAAAATAACTATTTCGTATATACAAAAATGCAAAACGAATTCCAACAAACATGAACATTTTTTCTGAATACTAGTTATCATCGACTAAAATTCAAATTTATCGTATAACAATTGTATCTCAAATTTCAAATTAAATAACGACATGAATAACTTTAAATTTGAAAGAAATAATTTGCTCAAACCATTTTTTTGAGAACTGATAGGATTCATATACAATCTCAAATTTTGGAATTCCACGACTATTACGCAATTTTGTTGTAAGTTTTTCAGCAATTCTCGTGATATTTTTTTTATGAAATTCACAAACATAATCAAGTTTGTTTATCGATACCTGTAATTGGAGAGTTGTATTTTCAATATTTTCTTCAAAATTTTAGAAGATCATAAAAATATTGGAAGCACTTTGTTTTTTGAATTAGCTTTGATTTGCTGTTTATGAAAATCGTTGTTTGAATTTGAATTATGTTGATGTAAATTGACGGCTGAGGTAAAAATAAAAGAGTCATATAAGGTAAAGGAATCTGTTTAATTAAATGTGGCATAAATCAAGGAACAGTTTCATTCCTTATTTAACTCTAACTGATTAGATTTACTATTTTTAAATTGAATCTGTATTTTGAATTTTGATTTTAGTTTCTGATTATTGAAAATGTTTTTGAATTTGAATTAATTGTTGTAATTTAACATTGATGTAAAAAAAGAGTTTTAAAAGGTAAGAAAATCTGTCAATTAATTGTGCCATAAATTATGAAACCATTTTTTTCATTTTAAACTGAAACTGATTTGCGTTATATTAGGAACATAATATTCTGTTGTATATGTATTTAACTAGCAACAGTTTACTCAAATACAAAATATATATTGTTATTTTTTATAATTTTAAAATTATTGCTAGAAAAGTTACAATTAAAACTCTATAATTGTTATTTTTGAAATTTCCCCCCTTTACCCAATTCACTATCAGCAATAACCATGTCAAAACAACAAAACACGTACAACAAAATGTACAAAAAACATCAAACAGCAATACCCGATTCAACGTTGACCCGGCAAAATTCGACCAACCCACACCAAAATTTGGCAAACCCGAACCCAGTAAACCCAAAAACGACAACCCGTCCAGCCCCAATTTTGATTCGACATCAATGAACCCTAAATCACGAAAATTTCTCACCGCTCTCTCTTTCTTATCTTTTGAGTTTTGCGCACCTCGAGCCTTCATATTTGACTTTTGTTTAAAGGTGTTGCGTGCTTCTTGCTATCCGAATCAGAAGCATCACAATCAAATCTGAATTTCTGAGATATGTTTCTATCCCTTTTCAATTTTTTTCAAATCTCTAACCACTCTTTGTGACAAAAATAGATTTTTTTTGAATTTCAAATGAGATATTATAAATAGGAACCGAGGCTTCCATTGAAGGAGGGGATTCTTTAGGAAGAAATTGAGGATTCGGGAGGAACATTCCTCTAATCCTACATAACCAAAGAATTCAAGGAGAAATTTCTTTAAAACATTCAATACCGGCGAATTCGTTCTAACTCTAGCGAATTAGCAGTGGGTCCTGCTAGAGGTGAAATTCTTTTAATTTAAGCTCATTTGTCCCGGTTAACTCCCCGGAGAAAGGTAAACACCTCTCCCGTCTAGTTTTCTTGTGTCATAGAAATTTTCTTTATTAGCTTATAAATTTTTGTTAGTATAGTAATTGATGCTGGGATTGTTCATTATAGATGGCTATGAAGGCCATAGGATTCTGTAATAGCTGATCGTTGTTATTATGTTAACATTATTGTGTTGGTTATGTATGGAATACATTGATGATATCCACCAAGCTTCTTGTGAAATCTGCCTAGTTCATAATACTTGGAAAGGTTTAACGGGAAAGAAAAAAATATTATCTTTCTGAAAGAACTTCGTAATGTTATTCAAAATCGAGACATCTAACTAGGATTCACTTTACTGTTGAACGGATTTTATTCTAAATTTGGTTGATAAGCCGTGAGGTTTGCTAAATTGTGCTTTTTTTTAATACTATTTAGAGTTACGCGAGGAAAACTTGTCTGTGTTAAGATAGTTTTCTTAGTATTATTTCTCGCGAGTATGTGCCAAATTATTTTTCCTGAATGCTTTACTTTTACAACATGTTTGTGGATTTACCTGGGTGTGTGTTGAAATCTAATTAGTTGAAACAGAGACATAAAGATTCACGTAATACTTGTTCAAAGCATCAATCATTTTCTTATCTGAATCATAGTCGATTGTGGTGTGTTGGGTGTAAAAGGACAAGTTTGTTTTTTCTTCTTTTATGTTAGCTTAAAAATTTTTCTATGTATAATTCGTTATCGAGCATGGTTGATTGCTAATTTAAGTTTGTGTCGCGTGTTTCTTTTGCTCTTTGCTGCTTATGTGGGAAAAATGTTTTTTATGTTTTATTTTAACTGGAAAACTTGCAAAAATATCAAAATGTGTGTTTAGACTTTTGTTATATGTTTTGGATTCCAGGATAGTAATAGACCAAGTATAATTACTTCTTTGTATTCACCGTAAATAGCTTTGGGACATAAAGGTGTATTTCTGCCATCAATCTTGTGCAAGTGATTTGAATGTTAAACGACAAGGTTGCAATCCAATAGCTAATTTCTGTCAATTTCAAGCATCTCTAGTCTACTAAAATTGACATAACGCATCTACTTGTATAAGTAATGTTAATCACATTCATATGTTTGACATGATTTATTTATTTTTATTTCATTTTTTTATAAATGATGTGATGTTTTCTTCTTTTCTTTTCCTCCCGGTATTTTCTTAATGTCTATGATTGAATTTGAGTTATGATTATTATCATATATGTGTGCTAAAGATGATGTGAATTCCATACTTACTCCTTATCTCTTCTTCTCTTTACATGAACTTTTCCAGATGAGTATAATGAGACTCCCCATATCCTTGCATTCGAATGCCCTCGAGTCGAGCCTCATTAAAGTCCAAAATTAGACTGATGTACATAGGATAGCACAAGTATACAAGCTGGTATACGCTGATAGTGCATATACACTGAAAACAGTTGCACACTATCCCACCATGTATAATAAAAAATGGGGAAGAAATATGCTGATTTCTACACTGATATACAGTGTATACTTGGAGATATACATGAAAAACGCAGAAAAATGCAAGCCTATATATATATAGTATACACTGCAGAAAGAGGACCCGCTGATATATATATAGTATACATTGCAGAAAGAGGACCCAAAGTCCACAATTCAAGCCAAAAAATGGGCAGCTTTGCTAATGTGCCAATTAAGGGCCCAATTTTAAATTCTTGTATTCATTTTTGTAACTTATAATTTATCTTTTGCTTTCAATTAACCTACACAAATTTTCTAAAGTGTTGTCATTTTATTTTATCTTAGTTTTCTTTTACTTAATTCATAATTTCTTCACCTAATTTATCACGTTTAAAAACGGATTAAATGGTTCCTTCGATTTTTCCCTTAAAATAAGTCTTTTAAAGATTTAAGTATTTTATTTTAAAATGACATTTGTTATGTTCATGCAACTAATAGTCTATTTGGATTAAAATAACTTTCTTCAAATTCAAGAAACTAAATTTTCTTATAAGTTTTAACTTTCCATAATTAATAAGATACTTTTAATTTCACACTCTCTTAGCATTTCTTCCAAAAGTATTTTCTATAACATAATCGACTTTTCTATAATAATTAATAACAAGAAAGTAATTTCATATTCTTCTTCTTTTTTACAAAAAACAAAATTCATTTTCTTCTTAAGTCTGAAAATTGCAATTTAGTTTAATTTAGGTGGAATATTTCTTTTCTAAATGAATAAATGTTATTTTAAATACGTTTAAAGAAATAATTTTAATATTTTGTATAAGTTTTTACGAAAATTAGCCACTTTTAGTTATTCAAGTTAGTTGCTTTTGGTAAACTATTTTAAACCAACGCTCCTAAGTGCCTTAAAACCCTTCTTAGGGCGTTAATTAAACCTTTACCCAGAATCTCTAGTTTTAAAGGTTTATTTCTGTTTTTGGACCTTTGAAATTTTTTTAAAAGTTTTTTCTTGATTTTTTCTATAAAATCAAGTGATGACTTTGTGAATTTTCTTAAAATTATTTCAAAATTTTCTCAAATCTTTTGAAATAGTTTTAAGAGGTCAAAACCATGTTCTCAGCAAATGAAATTCAAATGGGATAAAACAGTGGTTTGTCCTCTTTCATCGAGGACATGACATGTTTTACTGTTATTTCAGCATCTCTTTATGTTCAGTCAGTTGGAGTTAGTTGAGGGTTTGTCCCATCAACTTTTTATGATTTTTTTGAGGCTTTCAGACAGATAGACAATCAGTGGGTTTTCAGTCTTTTCAGTTGTTTCAGACATGTTGAATTATATTTCAGTATTACATCGTACCAACATTTTATCAGATTATCTTTCGCGCATTTTATCCCATTACTATTTTATTCGGTTCTCACCACAAATACCAAATCATGGGCTAGCTTAGGATCACTAGTGGCCTTAAGCACCGTGTTACGACTAGGGGTTAGCTCTGGGTCGTGACAGTTTCTCAATAAAGTAGCACTTAAACTTATTTTTGAAGCTGATAAAATAATTATTTCGCGTAGAAGAGCATTTATTGGGAAGGGATACCTTAGTGAGGGTTTATTTATATTGAACACTATTCAAGAGACTGTCAATAATACATGTATTTTCAATTCTGCTTATATTGCGGAGTTTGTTAATTTGTGACATGGTAGACTAGGTCATGTTAATATTGCTTCTATTAAAAGGCTTAGAAAAATGGATTTAACTCATGTAGTAACTTTTGACGACATTTCTAAATGTCCTATGTGTGTTGAAGTAAAGCATCCCAAGAAACATTTTAAATATGTTACGAGTAGAAAAATCAAATTGCTTGAACTAGTACATTCAACTTAATTAGATGGGAAAATTAAGAGATTTAGATCTGATAGGGGAGGTGAATATAGTACTAAAACTCTTGAAGATTTTTGTGATAAAAATGCTATTATCTATAAGTTTAGTGCTCCCTATACTCCCCAACAAAATGGTATAATCGGACGAAAGAATAGAATCCTTAAGAAAATGATGACCTCTATGCTTTTAAACTTGGGTCTACCTGAATATATGTGGGTGAAAGCTGTCTTGTCTGCATGCTATCGTAATACCCCGTATTTCTCAAGCTAAACTTAACCCTCAGTACATGGGTTACCCTATATAAATTTTTTGAAATACTTAGTATTTTTCAGTTTAGAGCCTACCATTGCGTATGAAATTGAATTAGCTTTCCAATGATATAAAATTCGCCTAAATCCAATAATCGGGTAAGAAGTTATGGCTATTTTAAGTTTCAGTTGTTAAACATCGTCATTCAGGCCAGTAGCGCATCGCGGAGTATGTCAAAATGACAATTGTCAGTTTCTAGTGAGGTACCGCGATACCGGCGCATCGCACCATAACTTATTTTCATATTTGTCAATTTCTAATAAACCAAGTATAACGCCCCGATTTTTCTAAATCGAAATGCTACACGGTGCTTATGACCTCGACGAATCACAAGCTAACCCATGACTGATATCTTTACCTGTACACTGTATATATAACATAATAATGCGAAAAACATGAACATGTAGGCCATAAGGTTCAACTGAATAAAGAATCTGTCAAAACATTATATCCATATAGGTGAAAGATACCCAAAACAACTAAAAACTGAATCAAATCTGAACATAAGTCTGAATACTGAATCTGAAAGCCTCTAAGTACTGTCTGAATAAGGAGTTAAAGGAACATGTCTCCAAATAACTCTGTAAACTGATAACTGGCTAAAATAATAATGAATAAATCAAATCATATTGTCCTCGAATGAAGAGGACTCACTGAATCTCTGCGACTGGAAATGCTATTGCTACTGCTGATCTGGAGCTCGTGTCTCTGAAGCTATGGTGTAACATGAAAAGAAAGCACCATAGAACAAATGTGTCAGTACGAGAGAATGTACTGAGTATACGAGTGAGGTAAGCTAAATATAAACAGGGTTTACATGCATGAACAATGCTAACTGTCTGACTGAAATGAACGTAAGAGTACAAACATGCATACATAGTAACTGAAATCGTGGGTGCATGATAGCTAGTCCTGTATGCTAATAAATAGTTTACTGATGGCTAACACGACTGATACTGAAATTCTGATAACATGGGCGACTGTATCTGACAATCCCGAATCTGATGAAACTATCTGAGGTTTGTACTGTAACTGAGTTTGACTGTATCTGATAGTCTTGATATACTGAAATCTGAAGATCTATCTAAGTTCTTTTACTAAGACTGATTCTAAAACTGTGGAAAGTAGTTGTTTAACTGACATGCCCCAATAACACATATAGCTAAGTTGGGGTCCAATCTCTGCCCCAACTGGAGGGGTGTTAATACCGTGCCACTAGTAAGGACAGTTGTGGGTGACCCTTAGCTGGCAGGTGTTTGAAAGGAGAACGATGGGAACCCTAAACTGACAGGTTAATCCACCTCATCAACCCTAATCTGACAGGCTAAGATGTCTCAACCTACTCTAGCTACGTAGTTCTGGAACACAATGATGACTACTAAGAATAACAGCCTAAACTGGTAAGTGAGTTCCCATCCTTGGGTTCACTCGGTGCTAAATTTTACTCCCATCTGAAGAGACTAAACATGATTCAACTCACTGTACATGGACAGATTAACTGACTTCCGTTGACTGACGGAGTATTACTATTATCTGAGAGTTAACTGAGGTTATGAGATTTCTGAGGTTTCCTGAGTCATATGACTAACTGAGTTCTATAGATTAAGCTTGACGGAGACTATCGTGATAACATGACATGGCTCTAGGCACAAAGTTATGTTTTTTGGGTACGAATATCCCCAGGACTCGATAGAAGGAAACTGCCACACATGACATGACTTGATCTTAAGATTTGAGTCCATAATTCATAATATCATAAGTAAGGGATATCCTATTTCATATAGTTATTCAACATCTTAAACATTGTAGGGAATGCATGGATATATTGTGTGTACATATTGTCTATCTCCATTATCTTACATGCTTCATACCACCACAATAGCAACACATGAACAGCATGGAATTCATATTGAAGTATATAGCTAACATGGACTTGTCATTTAGACATCATAGAACCATACAAATATGAATTTCTAGCATCCTAAGCATTTTATCAAACACCTTGCATGCATTCTTTAAGGCATAGGTGGGTTTCATACTTGCAACATATTAACCACCTAAAGTTCATGGTTTTCAATTAACAAACATATATATTCCATGAAAACACCTTTAGACATCACATTGAAACTTAAACAACAATCGTCAACATGTACATACTCATATTACCACAAAGAGTTTACAAAATAATATTTAAAACATGGTTCTTGAGCTCTATGAATGGATTGGATCCATAGATGAACACTACGCATACCTTAGAAAGGAAACCTTGATGATTTGCTGGAGAGTTCTTGGATTGGGAAACTTAATTCTCAATTATCTTGGAAAAAGGCTTGAATCTTGCTTTTGAGAGATGAGTTTGATGGAAATCCTAATCTTGTGGTTGAGATCATAAGAGAGGGTTTTTGAGATGCTTAACTGAAGAAAAATGGAAAAAATTATGCCTCTTTAGGGTTATAAGTAATGGAAGGTGAAGGAAATAACCAAAATACCCTTATAAAATAAATTTCCAGTTGCTGAAAATTCATAGCTGAAGACCTTCGTGATAGGGCATCACAAATGTGATAAGCTATCACGAATGTCGTCACTTAGGAGTTGGTTTCTGCCTAAGGCTGATGACCTTCGTGATAGGGCATCACAAATGTGATAAGCTATCACGAATGTCGTCACTTAGGAGCTGGTTTCTACCTAAGGCTGAAGACCTTTGTGATAGGGCATCATAAATGTTTTAAGCTATCACGAATGTCGTCACACTATTTCCAGCCTGACATGCTGGAGTAAAATAGAAATAAATCTTTTCTCCGATATCGGATTTAGGCAAAATTGGTATCGTTGGAAACATAATTCAATTATTTATCTATTGATAGGTCATGAGATAAAAAATTCCAAGTATAGTGAGAGATATGCTCGTTTGATGTTGACTATACCAATATCCTTCTCAAGAATTCAATCGGTAAGGAATGTTTTGATTCGTCTAATAGCTGGGAGTTATTTGAAGCCTTAATATACATCTAACTTACTCATAAAACTAGAAAAGAACCATGATGTACTATTCATGGGCTTGGTACATGGCTCTAATATTGGTTTAGATTTTTTGGGGTATTACAATATCTCCCCCTTGGAAATATTCGTCCTTGAATGATGACTGCTTGATAGGGGAGAAAAGATAAAACGATGCATACACTGATCATGCTCAACTGGAACATGATTTTAGGAATGAATTGAATTCTAGACTGAATATAGCCCAACTGAACATGCATATCTGATGCATGATTGATAAGATGAACTCATGAATGCATGATAAGCTATGCACTGATAGTTGATACCAATTTTATACTGGAATTTTGAACATGTAACTGAATAAGCTTAAGGAAAATGGTTACCTCGAGCTAAGTATGAATTAGCAGAGAAAAGATGAGGGTATTTGGTTCGCATGTCTGCTTCTGCTTCCCAAGTAGCTCCCTCCATGGACTGATTCCACCAAAGAACCTTGACTAGAGAAACTTCTTTGTTCCTCAATCTACGAGTCTGATAGTCAAGGATTTTGACTGGAATCTCTTCATAAGAGACGGTATTCTGAATGTCAATGCTCTGAATAGGGACTACAACTGCTGGGTCACCTATGCACTTCTTCAGCAAAGAGACATGGAAAACTGGATGAACTAAGGCTAGATATAAAGAAAATTCGAGCTCATAGGCTACCTTGCCGAAGTGACTGAGAATCCTGAAGGGACTGACATATCGAGGACTGAGCTTTCCCTTCTTGCTGAATCTCTTCACTCCCTTCATGGGAGAGATCTTGAGATAGACATAGTCATCGACCTCAAATTCGAGATCCTTTCTATGAACATCTGCATAAGACTTCTATCAGCTCTGAGCAGCTCAGAGTCTTTATCTGATCAACTGAACTTTCTCTAAGGCATCGAATACCAAGTCAGGCCCTATGACTGCGGCCTCACTAACTTCAAACCAACCGATCGGAGACCTATATATCCTACCATATAGAGCTTCGAATGGAGCCATCTGAATACTGGAGTGATAGCTGTTGTTGTATGCGAACTCCATCAAATGCAAGTGGTCATCCCAGCTTCCCTTGAAATCAATTACACACACCCTTAGCATATCTTCTAGAGTCTGAATGGTCCTTTCTTCTTGACCATCTGTCTGAGGATGAAACGTTGTACTGAGATGAACTTGGGTACCAAGACCCTTTTGGAATGCTTTCCAGAAGTGAAAAGTGAACTGGGTACCTCTGTCTGAGATGATAGATAGTGGAACACCGTGTAATCTGACCAACTCCCTGATATAGAGTTTGGTATAATCCTCGGCTGAGTAAGAGGTACGAACTGGAAGGAAATGAGCTGACTTGGTCATTCTGTCTATAATGACCCAAACTGAATTATGCTGATGACGTGTTCTAGGAAAACCCATCACGAAGTCTATGTTCACTTCTTCCCACTTCCAAGTAGGAATAATGAACTCCTGCATGGAACCACTAGGTTTCTGATGTTCTATCTTAACCTGCTGACATGTAGAGCATTTAGCCACAAACTCTGTAACGTCCCTCTTCATCCCACTCCACTAATAGATCTCCCGCAAGTTGCGGTACATCTTAGTGGCCCCTGGATGAATAGAGTATCACGCACCATGTGCTTTTGCAAGAATTTACTGCCTCAATTCATCTACACCGGGAACAAACAAACGAACCTGAAAACGAAGAGCACCATCTCCCCCTTGGGAGGAAACCTCTACTTTCTGACTCTGAAATGACTCTTTTAGCTTGACAAGGATAGGATCCCTGTCTTGCTTCTCTTTCACCTCAGAAACTAGAGATGAATCTGAACTACTCTGAACACATACACCACCCTCTGATGAGTCTGCTAAGCGAACGCCTAGTCTGGCAAGCTGATGAATCTCCTGAGCTAATTTCTTCTTACTATCCTTAACATGGGAAACGCTACCCATGGACAGTCTACTGAGTGCGTCAGCTACTACATTAGCCTTGCCAGGATGATAAAGGATACTCATGTCATAATCCTTCAAGAGCTCTAACCACCTTCTCTGACGAAGATTGAGATATTTCTGGGAAAAGACATACTGAAGGATCTTATGATCTGTGAAGACGTCTAAATGAACACCATATAGATGATGCCTCCAAATCTTTAAGGCAAAGACAACTGCTGCTAACTCGAGGTCATGAGTAGGATAATTCTTCTCATGGGGCTTTAACTTTCTGGAGGCATAGGCTATGACTCTACTATGCTGCATGAGGACACAACCTAAACCTACTCTTGATGCATCACAATATACTACGAATCCATCAAAACCATTGGGAAGTGCTAAAACTAGAGCTGAGGTGAGTCGAGTCTTCAACTCCTGAAAACTCTTCTAGCAAGGTTCTGACCACTGAAAGTTGACCTTCTTTTGAGTCAATCTGGACATAGGAGATGCAATAGAAGAAAATCCCTCGACAAACCATATGTAGTAGCCAGCCGAACCCAAGAAACTCCTGATATTTGATGGAGAGACAGGGAGAGGCCAATTTTTTACCGCTTCAGTTTTCTGAGGATCTACTCTAATGCCATTATTGAAAATAATGTGGCCAATGAATGCTACTGATCTTAGCCAAAATTTGCACTTACTGAAATTGGCAAACAACTAGTGATCCCTGAGAGTCTGAAGAACAATTATGAGATGGTTTGAATGATCACACTTTATGCGAGAATAGACCAGAATATCATCTATGAAGACTATGACGAATGTGTCCAACTACTTCTTGAAAACTCGATTCATCAAGTCCATGAAATCTACAGGGGCATTGGTAAGACCAAAGGACATGACTAGAAATTCAAAGTAACCATACCAAGTATGAAAAGCTGTCTTCGGGATGTCATATTCTCTAACTTTGAGCTAATGATAGCCTGATCTGAGGTTTATCTTGGAGAAATAACTAGCACCCTGAAGTTGGTCAAACAAGTCATCTATCCTAGGCAGCGGATGATCGTGACTTTATTGAGCTGACGGTAATCAAGAAACATTCTGAAAGAACCGTCTTTCTTGCACATAAATAAGACTGGCATACCTCATAGGGATACACTGGGCCTGACGAATCCCTTATCTAAGAGATCCTTCAACTGATCTTTCAGTTCCTTGAGTTTTACTAGTGCCATTCTGTATGGCAGAATAGAAATAGGCTGAGTATCTGGGAGAAGGTCTATACCGAAGTCTATTTCCCTTTTGGGAGGAATGCCTAGAAGATCTTCAGGAAAGACGTCTGAATATTCATTAACCACTGGGACTGATTCAAGACTGGGAGATTCGAAATTGGAATCCTTAACATGCACGAGATGATACACACACCCCTTAGAAATTATTTTCCTTGTCCGAAGGTAGGAAATAAGCTGACCCTTGAAAGACTAAGTGCTACCCTTCCACTCTAGGATGGGCTCATTCGGGAACTAAAACTGAACTATCCTATTTCTGTTTTCGACTACGGCATAGCAGGAATGAAGCCAATCTATACCGAGAATGACATCAAAATCAGTTATCTCTAACTCGACTAAATCTACTGACGTGGATTTCTGAAATATCATAATCAGGCAGTTTCTGTATACCCTCCGAGCTATGATGGTTGTACCCACTGGGGTAGAGATTGAAAAGGGTTCTGCTAAAATTTTGGGACTGATTCCGAAATCGCCTCCTATGTATGGAGTGACAAAAGACAATGATACACCTGGGTCTAGCAAAGCAAAAACATGAACATAGAAAATTTGTAACGTACCAGTAACGACATTAGGAGAATTTTCCTAGTCCTATCGAGTCTGAAGAGCATAGAGTCTATTTGGGCGTTGCCCACTAGTAGGACTGGAAGTGGCACCTTACTGGTTTGGGTGATCAGACTGAGGTGTGGAACGATTCTGCTGACCCTGAGGGACTGGCTGAGGACACTCCCTAATCTCGTGGCCTGTCTTACGACAATAAAAATAGACATCACTACCGGCTCTACAAATACCCTTGTAGTTCTTACCTCAAGTCTGATAAAGAGGGTTTGTTCGGGCACTGCTAACACTGCCCTGAGATTTAGAGCCTGGTGCTCTATCTATGTTGCCGTCCCTGAACTTCGGCACTGGGGCACTAGCAGAGGAAGGGGCTGGAACTGCTGACTTAGGATAAAACTGCGAACGACTTCCTCCCTCTGATTTGGGCTGAGCAAAACTGAAACTGCCTGATCTTGCTCTCTTGTTCTGCCTCTCCCTAGTATTAACCTTCTGCTCCTCTATCTGTTGAGCGTGGGTCATGAGCCTGGCTAAAATCATATCACTGTTCAGCATCACAGACCTATACTCATTTACCATGCTATCATTCACCCCTGACACAAACTTTCTTATCTTAGCCCTGTTGTCTGTAACCACATAAGGGGCATATATAGCTAGCTGAGTAAATTTAAGAGAATACTCTCTAACTGTCATATTTCCCTGCTTGAGATTGATGAACTCAAGAACTTTGGCCTCTCTCAGCTCTTGGGAAAAGAATCTGTCTAAGAAAGCCATAAAAAATTCTTCCCACTCAACAGGACCCGCATCCTAACCTTTTTGCTAACAACTACTTGTACCAAGTGTGAGCGACATCCTGAAATTGGTCTGCGGCTAACTCGTCACTCTGAGAAGAAGTGACTCCTATGATATCAGTGACCTTCTGGACTTGGTCAATGAATTCCTGAGGATCCTCGTCTGGCTTAGACCCAAAGAAAGACGGAGGGTTCATTTAGGTAAAGTCCTGAATCCTAGCAGCTACTGAATTGGCCACTAGGTTGGCCAGAACGACTGTTGGTCGTTCATTCTGGGTAGATACAGACTAAGAAAGAGCGGTAAATACAGTCCTGAACTCCATATGAGAAACATGTTCGCCCAAAGGATCTTCGGGCTGAAGAGCTGGCTAATTTCTTCTCTTTAGAGGCATGTTTTTGAAATAAGAGAAGAGCGAATTAGAGAGACTGACTTGAAATTATGTTTACTAGCACGACATGAGTACTAAAGAAAGTGAACTGTTCCTAAAACAACTCATAACCTCCTGTACATAAATGTGGCGCGCAACATACCCATGTACAAGACTTTACTAGATACGGCTTTCAGACTTCCTAAGACACTATTGAACGTTAGGCTTTGATAACAAGTTGTAACACCCCGATTTTTCTAAATCAGAATGCTACACGGTGCTCATGACCCCAAGGGATCACAAGATAACCCATGACTGATATCTGTACCTGTACACTGCATATATAATATAATACAAAAAACATGAACATGTAGGCCATAAGGTTAAACTGAATAGAGAATGTGTCAAAACATAATATCCATATGGGTGAAAGATACCCAAAATAGCTGAAAAATGAATTAAATCTGAACATAAGTCTGAATACTAAATCGGAAAGCCTCTAAGTACTATCTGAAACAGCAGTTGAAGGAATATGTCTCCAACTAACTCTGTAAACTGATAACTGGATAAAATAATAATGAATAAATCAAATTATATTGTACTTAAATGAAGAGAACTCACTAAATCTCTACGACTGGAAATGCTACTGCTACTGCTAATCTGGAGCTCGTGTCTCTGAACCTATGGTGTAATATAAAAAGAAAGCATCATAGCGCAAATGCGTTAGTATGAGTGAATGTACTGAGTATACGAGTGAGGTAGGCTAAATATAAAAAGGGTTTACATGTATGAACAATGCTAACTGTCTGACTGATATAAACGTAAAAGTACAAATATGCATGCATAGTAACTGAAATCGTGGGTGCATGATAGCTAGTCCTGTATGCTAATACATGGTTTACTGATGGATAACATGAATGATACTAAAATTCTGATAACATGGGAGACTGTATCTGATAATCCTGAATCTGATGGAACTATCTGAGTTTCGTACTGTAACTGAGTCTGACTATATCTGACAGTCCTGATATACTAAAATCTGAAGACCTATCTGAGTTCTTTTACTGAGACTGATTCTAAAAATGTGGGAAGTAGTTGTTTAACCGATATGCCCCAATAACGCATATAGCTAAGTTGGGGTCCAATCTCTGCCCCAACTGGAGGGGTGTCAATACCGCGCCCTGGTAAGGACAGTTGTGGGTGACCCTTAGCTGGCAGGTATTCGAAAGGAAAATGGTGGGAAACCTAAACTGATAGGTTAAGCAACCTCATCAACCCTAATCTGACAGGCTAAGATGCCTCAACCTACATTGGCTATGTAGTTTTGGAACACAAGGATGACTGCTAAGAATAACACCCTAAACTGGTAGGTGAGTTCCCATCCTTGGGTTTACTTGGTGATAAATTTTACTCCCATCTGAAGAGACTAAACATGATTTAACTGACTGTACATGCACAGATTAACTGACTTTCGTTGACTGATGGAGTATTACTATTATCTGAGAGTTAACTGAGATCATGAGATTTTTGAGGTTTCCTGAGTCACATGACTGACTGAGTTCTATAGATTATAGCTTGAATAAGATTATCATGACAACATGACATGGCTCTAGGCACACAGCTATGTTTTTCGGGTACAAGTACCCCTAGGACACAATAGAAGGAAACTGACACACATGACATGACTTGATCACAAGATTTGAGTCCACAATTCATAATATCATAAGTAGGGGATATCCTATTTCATATAGTTATTCAATATCTTAAACATTATAGGGAATGCATGGATATATTTCATGTACATATTGTATATCTCCATTATCTTACATGCTTCATACCACCACAATAGCAACACATGAAAAGCATGGAATTCATATTGAAGTATATAGCTAACATGGACTTGTCATTTAGACATCATAGAACCATACAAACATGAATTTCTAGCATCCTAAGAATTTTATCAAACACCTTGCATGCATTCTTTAAGGCATAGGTGGGTTTCATACTTGCACTATATTAAACCACCTAAAGTTCATGGTTTTCAATTAACAAACATATATTCCATGAAAACACCTTTAGACATCACATTGAAACTTAAACAACAATCGTCAACATGTACATACTCATATCACCATAAAAAGTTTACAAAAAAATATTTATTACATGGTTCTTGAGCTCTATGAATGGATTGGATCCATAGATGAACACTACGCATACCTTAGAAAGGAAACCTTGATGATTTGCTTGAGAGTTCTTGGATTGGGAAACTTAATTCTCAATTATCTTGGAAAAAGGCTTGAATCTTGCTTTTGAGAGATGAGTTTGATAGAAAACCTAATCTTGTGGTTAAGAGTGTAAGAGAGGGTTTTTCAGATTCTTAACTGAAGAAAAATGGGAAAAATTATGCCTCTTTAGGGTTATAAATCATGGAAGGTGAAGGAAATGACTAAAATACCCTTATGAACTAAATTTCCAGTTGCTAAAAAATTATAGCTGAAGACCTTCGTGATAGGGCATCACAAATATGATAAGCTATCACGAATGTCGTCACTTAGTAGCTGGTTCTGCCTAAGGCTGACGACCTTCGTGATAAGGTGTCACAAATGTGATAAGCTATCACGAATGTCGTCACTTAGGAGCTGGTTTCTACCTAAGGCTGACGACCTTCGTGATAGGGCATCAAAAATATGATAAGCTATCACGAATGTCATCACTTAGGATCTGGTTTCTGCCTAAGGCTGACGACCTTCGTGATAGGGCGTTACAAATGTGCTAAGCTATCACGAATGTTGTCACACTGTTTCCATCCTGACATGCTGGAGTAAAATAGGAATAACTCTTTGATCCGATATCGTATTTAAGTGAAATTAGTATCTTTGGAAAGATAATTTAATTATCTATCCGTTGATAGGTGATGAGATAAAAAATTCCAAGTATAATGAGATATAGGCTCGTTTGAAGTTGACTATACCAATATCCTTCTTAAGAATTTAATCGGTAAGGAGTGTTTTGATTTGTCTAATAGATGGGAGTTATTTGAAGCCTTAATATACATCTAAATTACTCATAAAACTATAAAATAACCATGATGTACTATGCATGATCTTGGTACATGACTCTAATATTGTTTTGGATTTCTTGGGGTATTACACCAATGCGATCTCACCGCATCGCGGTGAACTTTCAGGTCACATCCAAGGTGGAAACATGATACCAACACGTCGCGCCACCAGCCACTTTCCTATTTGGAAATTTCCAGAGACACGGTGCAATAGCACCGCATCGCATCAGGTGCCTATTTTGAAAAATTATTATAAAACTTAAAAGTGTCGTCCATTGTTATATTGGTCTTTTCCCATGAGTTTAATACGTCCAGGTATGGGATTTAATCCCTAAAAACATTTTAAAGTCATTATTCACTTAATTTTTCCCCAAATCCAAGTATTCTCTCTCAAGGAAACAAACTCTAACTTCAAGAATCAAGGTCAAAACTCAAGAATTTCTTCAAGCCCCTTCAAGAACTAATAACCCAAGGTATGTTAGGTATTCATCTATGGGTCCCTTTCACCCATAGAGGTCAAGAATCCATTTTAAAAATTTTAGGACTTATGCTTTATGATTTCCATGCTTGGAATTGAATGTATTCATGTTCATGATAGTAATTGGGATCCAATGCATGTTTAATTATTAGTTTCCATGAAATTAAGATAGTTATGTGGTGAATTATATGAATTGCATACTTAACCCTTGAATTTGAAATTGAATGTTGTATTCGTGATTACATGTGTTGACCATCATCATGTGAAATACTCCATGCTCCCCAAGTGTTTGCAAAAATGCCTATGTGAAGTAGATAGTGGAATCTTGACATGTCATTATGTGGTCCCAACATGTACAAGCTTATTCCTTACAAGTGTTTAATGAAATGACTTTATGAATGAATTATGGACAAGTGTACATTATTGTGTATCTCAAGATCATGCTATGCTTTATTTTTCATGCTATCGAGTCTTGAGATTATTTAATACCCAACAATTTAGCTGTGTACCAAGAGTCAGTGTCAGTTATAGAATAGTCTCAGTCCTGTCACAATCAGTAGTACTCTCAGTCATTTATAGAACTCAGTAGAACTTAGTCAGTTACAGAACTCAAGAAAATTCAGTAAACTCAATATCAGTTCAGTCCCGTTCAGTATACTTAGTTCAGTGTCTTTCAATTGAGAGTATGATTCAGCACCAAGTGAACCCAAGGATGGGGGCTCACCTGCCAGTAGAGGGTGTGATCCTTAGAAGCAATCCTTGCATTCCAAAACTACATAGTCAGCGTAGGTTGAGACATCAAACTTTCCGATTGAGGGTTGATGAGGTGTTTTAACCTGACAGATGAAGGTTCCATCGTTCTCATTAGAGTACCGGCCAGATGAGGGTAACTCTTCAGTGTCTTTACCCGTGGCACGGTACTGACACCCTTCAAACTGGGGTCACAAGTTCGACCCCAACTCAGTTATCATATTTGGGGCATGTCGGTTAGATAATTACCTCCCACAATCTCAATTTTAGTCTTCAGAATAGAACTCAGTTCAGTTCTACATAATTAGCACTGTTAGATACAGTCAACCAGTGTTAGTAACTTCAGATATCAGTTACTCAGTATCAAAAATTAGGACTTAGCTTCAGATAAGCTTAGTCGCAATATTTATTTATATACACAGTAGCATATACTCAATATTTACAGTAGTATCAGTTATCCATGTACTCTCATATTCAGTTACTCTATATCATACAGTCAGTTATTGTTTATGCATATGAACCCTTGTATTCAACCTTACCTCATCTAGCATACCAGTACATTTCATGTACTGACGCATACTCTTTATTTGCGCTATGATGTCTCATATCATAGGTTTAGACACTAAGGTTCCCGACTGCGCATAAATAGATTCAGATTCAGCCAACAACAGTAGATTAGCAGTGAGTCCTCATCATTCGAGGATATTCTTTTATTTCATTATTTCAGTAGACTTAGTATTTCAGTAGATGGAGTTAGTTGAAGGATTGTCCCATAAACTTCACTTTCAGATAATTTTAGTTAGAGGCTTTTCAGACAGTGTTCAGTTTTATAGATTGTTATTTCAGTTGATATACTTTAGCAGTATTTACAGATTTTGAACCTTATGGCATTTCAGCCTATTTTCGTATTTATTACAATATCATGTTTCAGTGCTCACAATAGATATCAGTCATGGGTTAGCGTATGGTCCTTTGGGATCGTAAGCATCGTGTAGAATCTAGGGTACAAACTCGGGGCGTTATAGCTATATTCTTAATAGAGTCCCTCATAAAAAGTTAGAGAAGATGACATATGAGTTGTAAAAAGGATTTGCCCCTAACTTGAAATTTCTGAAAGTGTGGGGGTGTTGGGCTAAGGTTGGTCTACCTAATTTTGAACGGGTAAATGTAGGCTCTAAGACTTTTGACACTATCTTTATTGGTTATGCTCAAAATAGTATTGCATATAGATTTATGTCATTAAATGATTATTCAATTTGTGAATCTAGAGATGTAGAATTTTTTTAACATATTTTTTCTTTGAAAAATGATGTGCCTAGTGATGTGCAAAATAATATTTCCTCCGTTTTAAAAAGAATGACCTAGTTTGACTTGGTACAAAGTTTAAAAAAATAAAGAAGACTTTTGAATCTTATGATGTTAAATTAAATATATGTCAAATGTACCAAAATGCCCTTCAATCTTGTCGTCTTAAACATGCTATGTGGAAAGTTAAAATTAAAAAGTTGCTAAAAAGGAAAAGGGGTCATTCTTTTTGAAACGGACTAAAAAGGAAAGTAGACCATTCTTTTTGAAATGGAGGGAGTACTTCTATATCTATATCTGTTAACTCTCATGTTATGCCTGGATCTAATGTTATTGAAAATGAACTTAGAAAGAGTAAAAGACGTAGAACTGAGACTAGTTTTGATCTTGATTTTATCACCACCTTCTTGACTGAGAATTTTGATATTGATGCTTTAAATGATGAATTAATGTCTATCTACTTAATAGAAGAAAGACCCTAAAACTTATGATGAAGCAATGCGTTCAATAGATGCAATATTTTGAATAGAGGTCATTAAAAGTGAATTAGACTCTATAGTCTAAACATACTTGAGACTTATATGATTAGCCTAAAGGTTGTAAGCTCATAAGTAGCAAGTGGATACTTAAGAAGAAATTGAGACCTGATGACACAATTGATAAATATACGGCTAGACTTGTGATTAGAGGTTTTAACAAAAAAAAAATGTTGATTATTTTGATACTTATTCTCCTGTGGCTAAAATAGCGATCATTAGGCCTCTTATTGCTCTAACCACTATTCATAGTTTAGCGTTACACCAAATGGATGTCAAAACAGTGTTTTTAAATGGTAATTTAGAGGAAAAGATCTATATGACTTAACCTGAGAGTTTTGTGGTCTTAGAACATAAGGATAAAATATGCAAATTGAGAAAGTCCTTATATGGACTTAAGTAGACACCTATCAATGGTATGAAAAATTTAATTTCACATTAATGGATAATGACTTTGTTGTTAATTCATCTGATACCCATATTTATTCTAAAATATTAGGATTAGATTGTGTGATTATATGTTTATATGTGGACGACATGTTAATCTTTGGCCCTAATGTGAATGTTGTAAATGAGACTAAAAAATTTTTATTTTCTAAATTTGAAATGAAAGACCTTGGAGAAGTTGACGTGATTTTGAAGATTAAAATCAAAAGAACTGTTAATGGTTTCTCTTTGTGTAAGTCTCATTATATTGAAAAGATGTTGAAAATATTTGATTTTTTTGATGTAGTTTTAGTGAGAACTCCTTATGATCCTAGCATACACTTGAAAAGAATAAAAATTTTAGTGTTTCTCAAACTGAATATGCTAAAATAATTAAGAGTGTAATATTTCTCATGAACTATACTCGGACTGATATAGCTTATGTTGTTAGTAGATTGAGTAAATATACTCAAAATCCAAGTATTGAACATTAGAATGCTCTTCATCGCTTGTTAAGGTATCTGGAAGGTAATCTCCTGTTGTTTTAGAAGGTTTTTGTGATGCAAATTGGGTGACTGATAATGACAAAGTTAGCTCTACCAGTAACTATGTATTTACTTTGGATGCAAGTGCTATTTTATGGAAGTCTTAAGAGCAGACTTGTATCGCACGTTTTATGGAAGTCTTAAGAGCAGACTTGTATCGCATGTTCTACCATAGAATATGAATTTATTGCTCTCGAGTTGGCAGGGCAAGTAGTTAAGTGACTGAGAAACTTTTTGGCAGATGTGCCTTTATGGGAAATACAAGTGTCATCATTCTCTTTACATTGTGACTAACATGAGTCTCTTTTGATTACTAAATAATTAAGACCCTTCGTTGTTTCAACATCTGATATGTGTGTAATTAATTAATTTTTCTGTATTTGAACAAAATGAATATTTCTGTACCTATTCTAATTGTTCAGGCTCTTTCTTTTAGAATGTTAGCAAATAAGCTACACAATATGTCACTGCTCTGTAGTTTTGCTGCTTTATTTTTCTCTAATTACACTGTTATCAGCATGCTTGTAGTTGCGACCTCTGGCACTGGATATATCCTTGGGAGTGGTAGTGCCATTGACTACATGGGGCTTTGCTGCACATGTGCTGGCACAATGATGGTTGCGGCATCAGCTAGCACGTTAAATCAGGTACTGCACTTCCACCTAAAGTGTTCGTATAAAGGAAAGTGGGTTGGCATTTCCCCAAAAGGAATGGGAACAACCTTAGGGCTTTACCCATTAGCATAACTAACCTCCATCTAAATGAGAAATATTTGCCTTTTCCATCTATGTTTTTCTTTGCGAAACAATTAATGGCGATGAAATTGTATCCACCAGTGACATTTCGTGCTGCATGTACTTGTACATACATTTTCAAGAAGTGAAACTTCGTGCAATTAATTATTCTAGTGTTTGCTATCAGGTGTTTGAGGTGAAAAATGATGCTAAGATGAACAGAACTAAAAAAAGACCACTGTCATCAGGATGAATCAGTAGACCCCATGCAGTAACATGGGCATCTTCTGTTGGCATTCTGGGCACTGCTTTACTGGCTAGCAAGGTGGCCGTATATCCCTTGCAACTAGTCTAACAATATGTATAACAATTTGATAAATTATCTTTTAGTTGCATGGATTAATGATTGAGGGACTGATGTTGCAATTTCTATAACAAGGTTTGTACAGGCTAATATGTTGGCAGCTGGCCTTGGTGCTTCCAATCTTGTGTTTTATGCATTTGTATACACAACACTAAAGCAGATACATCCAATAAATACATGGGTCGGCGCAATTGTTGGTGCTATTCCTTCCCTGCTTGGGTAAGTGTTTTGCTATGGACTTCTAGGCTTTCTGCTTTATCAATCTGGGTCCCACCTAATTTTGTTGTTCTTACCTTCACAAAGCAGACGTGATTGTGTATCATTCTATTCTTGCTAAAAGTTCCTCCCAATTGATAGTCCGGTTTGAAAATGTTCATTGATAGGATATCCATGTATAACACAGTAAAATTACTAGCGTGATTATTTTGGCATGCTTTGAGGTCTATATTTTCTTTGCAAAGTATTACTGGTTTGCCTTTTGTATGTAGCTTCATTGCATATGTAAAGTAACAATTCCACTTTCAGAACGAGACTCTCTTCATGGAATATAATTAGTTAAGACTCAGTACCTGGAAAATTCACTAGTTATTAGTTGCACAAAGGGTGACATATTTTTTATTCTGCTGAATTGCATGTTTTTGTTTTGAAGTGATAGTTTTTATGCAGATATTATAGGAGTATAACTTACAACAGATAACTTAGATTTTGCTGTAGGTTAGTTGTGCTTTCTGGTATTTTGTAATTGCTGCTATTGCCATGGTTCTGCCGCTGATGTCCCATTCTGAAAGATTCTCTCTTCTTGTAAAGGTGGGCTGTAGCTTCTGGTCAGGTGTCTTTCAATGAAATACTCCTCCCAGCTGCTCTGTATTTTTGGCAAATACCTTATTTCATGGCCCTAGAATACATGTGCCATAAAGATTATGCTGACGGAGGGTATATACCTTCATTCTCTATTGAACTTTTGGCATACAAGTATTAATTGTCTAATGATCTTCAAAGTCAAGGCTGTTGTACAATGAATATAGCAATATAGTTACATCTTATTGGTTATATGCATCTAGATGCCAAGGCTTTATCAAAAAAAGGCATCTAGAGGCTAAGGGTTGTCCAATTATGTGCTATCTTTAAAAGGGTTCTCAAGCTCTAGTCATCACTTGGTGATTAGTGAAGAAAAATTTGGGCTTCTAGAGACTTATTATGGGATAGGGGGGTGGGGAGCTTGAGTATTTCTTGATGACGCTTGGAATAAAGTGCATGAGTTGCTTCACATCGTGTAGCATCTCTTTCTCTCATAAAATCCAATGTTATATTTTTTTCTAAGTCGGCCCTAAGAATCTTCCTCAGCTTATTATTTATTATTTTCTGTGCAAGTTCAGAATGTTCTCTCTTGCTGATGCTTCCGGTCAGAGGACAGCCTCTGTCGCCTTGAGAAACTGCCTATATCTACTATCATTGGGTTACCTAGCCTATGATTGTGAGTCATATTTTATATAGGAATACTCCCGTTTATGCATTGTTGTGTGTGAAGATTTACTTGGCACAATTAGGATTGTCTAAGTTTTAAGGTAATTGAACTTGGATGTTTCTCGTAAGTTAACTTAAATAGAATAATTGACCATTATTTAGTAAATAATATGATAATCGAAGTGTAATAAAATAACAGGCATTGAAGGGCAACCCACCCACCCACCCTCAAGTAATACTACGACTACTAGTGTAGATAGATAAGTGATACAACACTCTACTACCTACTAACCTCCCATCCTAATCCGTGTCCTCTGCAACGTCCTATCTGAGGTCATGCCCTAGGTAAGCTGAAACAGCATTATGTCTTGTCTAATTAACTCTCCCCAATACTTTTTTGGTCTACCTCGGCTTCTCCTAAAGCCATCCAGTGAAATAAATGTAGTAATATTTCTTTTCAAAGGTAGTGGACATCATCTTGGGTCTGCAAAGACATAAATAACATTTTTGGGGGGCGTAAGTATTATTTTTTGAATCACGTTGAACATTTAAAGTCGCCCTGGAATGAAAAAGTGCAAAGGTTTCGGTGAAGTACATAAAATCTTGAAATTGGTTCCAGATTGGAATGACTTGCATAGCAACTTCCTGTTTTCATGCAACTGCTCAATGTGCCATTCATTTGTTGAGGAATCATGCACATTTGGTGCTGGCTTCTTAGTTTCGGCTGTGAACTTTGTTAATGTTTTAACCACGCTCTTCATGCTTCTATCTAAACTGCCTTCCGCTACGACCTTCTATATACAGTGGGTTTGACATCTGGTTGGTTTTGCCTGGAATCGGCACTTCTTGATCTGGCAATCAGCTGTACAACAATGTCATTCTACCTGAACCGTACAATCAAAGATGCTAGGAGGATGTTCCATGCCAACCTTCTTTATCTTGCTGTATTTATGTCTGGGCTTCGAGTTCATCATGTAACTGAGAGTGAGAAACAAATGACTATTGGAAACATAGATAAGATTGTCGACATGTTGCCTTTGTTGGAAACACTAAAGAGACACCAGAAGAAAAAAGGATGAAGCAGTCCATAGGAAATGATCAACGTTGGCCACCTGTAGCGCATGCCTCAGCTGTGTTAAAATGTAAAGTGACAGTTGATAGAGTGCTGAAGTTTGTTAGAAAAAAGGAGAATGTGGTTAGTTAGAGTCTGGAGTGACAGCTGTCATATGAGCTGTCACGAGAGAAAGAAGTAGCACTCACAGTGTTTGCATGCTCTATAAATAGAAGTTGTATTACTCTCATTTCAGATAGAGAAAATAAAAATATCTTCCTTCTTCTAGATTCTTCTTCAAGCTTGTGCAGTTACAACTAAGAAACGCTAATGGCAGATTAGTCTGCACTCCATTAAAATTCACAAAATTTAACATGGTATCAAAGCTAGCGATCTTGTAGCGTGCAATTAAGGAAGAAATCATGGGAAGAAGTTACAATTTGTAACTCGGAGAAGAAAGAAATCATGTCAAAAAATGCGGTAATAGTTTTGGATCATAATCACCCTCTTTATCTTCAACCTTCTGATTCTCCAGGTCTGGTTATTGTCCCAATCAAGCTCACAGGGCTGAGAATTATGCACTGTGGAGCAGATCGATGAAACTACCCCTAAGGGGGAAAAGGAAAACTTGGTTTTGTTGATGGAACGTATGTTAAGAGCAATTACAGAGGAGATTTGGCGGAACAATGGGAAAAATGTAACACGATTATGTTGTCATGGATTGGAAGTACAGTTGCACCCGACTTGATTCCCGGCACTGTGTATGCATCCAGTGCTAAAGCAATTTGGTTAGATTTCAAAATCGAACAAATTTGACTAGGATTTATCATCTCTGGACTGAAATAGCAACAATGCATCAAGGGACTGATACTGTAACTGCTTACTACTAAAAAATGAAGGATATGTGGGATGAAATTGATGTAACAGTTCCTTTGCCGTTATGTACTTGTGCAGAATCTACATCCTATGTGGAGCATTTGAGATCCCAGAGTTTGATGCAGTTTCTGATGGGGATGAATGAAAGCTATAACAATTTTTGAAGTAATATTCTTTTAAGGAAGCCCTGTTCAAGAGGAGAGTCAAAGAGCTTTAGGAGTGGTGGATATCAACAAAGATCCACTAATGATGGTGGCAGGCCGAGAAAACAATTTCAGGTACAAAAAATCCGCAACCGAAGACAAGCAAGGGGAAGCTTGCATGTACTGTGGGTATAAGGGGCATTTGTCTATTGATTTCTATAGGAGAGTTGGATATCCACCCGACTTTAAGAGAAAAAAAAAAGCTTAATCAACATGGAGAATTCAAGGCAAGGGCAAATTCATCTATTACAGGAAATAGTTCACAAGCACTTGTGAGAGGTCAAGGCTCAGGTGGACTTCATGTTAAGATCTTAGAAAATGAAGAGGCTGAAGATTGTATGGTATACTCCAAAGGGAATGATACAGGAACTTATCAGTTCACAGAAAAACAGTACTTGCAGCAGGTGAAAAAAGGTGATCATCCTTCAAGTTCGGGATATTATTCTAACATGGCAGGTATGGCCTCATTATTGTCCCAAACTTATAAGTGGATTGTAGACTCAGGGGCTACTCATCACGTTACACCCTGCAGGGAACTCTTAAGTGATCTTAAAGGCATAGCAGCTAAATGCAGTAGTAAAGTCCAAGTTCCAACCGAAGGTAGGTGTGATATTAAAAAAACTGGTAGTGTGAACATCGTATGAGGTCAAAAACTACATGATGTACTGCATGTACCAGAGTTTAAGTTTAATCTCCTCTCAGTTGGCAAGCTAACCAAGGATCTCTTTTGTTCAATTTTTTCCCTGATTTTTGTGTATTTTGGGGTCTTTATACTGGCAATATGATGGGGATTGGTAGAGAAAGAGACGGTTTGTACATATTGAAAGAAGAGCTAAATGCAACAGTAGCTTCAGCTAAAAGAATAGCAGATGATGCAAAATTGTGGCATCATAGTCTTGGTCATCCCTCCTTAAGAGTGATGAAGCATATCTCAGAGTGATGAATCATATCTCAACTCTTTCCAATACATTCTCAGGAGATAACGTTCAGGAATAATGTAGTGTTTGTCCTTTGGCAAAGCAACATAGAATAAAGTTTCCTGTAAGTACCAGTAAGAGTAGTAACTGTTTTGACTTACTACATGTGGATGTTTAGGGCCCCTACAAGATACCTACCCATGATAGAAAATATTATTTTGTTACAATTGTTGATGACTTCAGTAGGTACACTTGGACATGTTTGATTCAATCTAAATGTTAAGTAATTGTTGTGTTGACTGATTTTCTTGTGTTAGTTTCTAACCAATTTACTAGTTCTGTAAAAGTTATTAGAACTGACAATGGATTAGAGTTTTTTAACTCTAAATGCAATGCTTTATTTACTAACCATGGCATAATCCATCAAAGTAGTTGTGCCTATACACCACAACAAAATAGAGTTGTGGAGAGAAAGCATAGACACATTTTGGAAGTGGCCAGAGCCTTAAAGTTTCAAAGTGCTATGCCTATAAAGTTTTGGGGTAATTGTGTGAAAACGGCAGTATATCTTATCAATAAGCTGCCCTCTCCTGTTTTGGATGGAAAGTCCCCTTATGAACTGTTGTATGGGAATTCACCATCACTAGATCATTTGAAGGTGTTTGGTTGTCTTTGCTTTGCTAGTAGGCTTCCCAACCTAGATAAATTTGGATGCAGGGCCAGGAGAGCTGTGTTCATTGGGTATTCAGAAACTCAGAAAGGGTATCAGCTTCTTGACTTAGATGATAACACATTCTTTGTTAGCAGGGATGTGATGTTTAACGAATTTTCTTTTCCCTTCAAGGCTGCAGATGAAGATGAGATAGGTGATATGTTTAGTGCAATGCCCACACCTGAAGTTGACTTTGTTGTACCTGGTGTTATCATTTCACCACATACCCCAGCTAAGCACATTGCTACGGACATCCCATGACCTGCTCAACCTCTACATCATACTGATATATAAACACTTGGTACACCACCTTCTTTGCATGCTGATGATGCTGTACCTAATGCTGCAAGACAAAATGATGTCATGTCCCCTGCTCCAGAAGATGTAATTACTGAAGATCCAGCATCTCCTAGTACACCACTTGTACCACCAACTGTGGTAGCACCATCTGTTAGGCCTGTTAGACATCACAAACCACCAATTTGGCATAATGACTATGTCTTTCCAACCAAATCTTCTACCAATTGTCCTTTCCCTATCGCTAATAATGTGATTTATTCTCACTTATCCAAATCCTACCAAGCCTATTTGAGCTTTTTTTCTTCTCCTACTGAACCTTCTACCTTCCAAGAGGCTTCCAAAGATTCAAAATGGATCTCAGCCATGTAAGATGAGATCAATGCTTTAGAAGCCAACCATACATGGGATCTGGTAGACCTACCTGTTGGTCAACACACTATTGGTTCAAAATGGATATATAAAATCAAGTATAAGGACATTGGTGAGGTGGACAAGTATAAAGCTAGATTGGTTGCAAAAGGATACACACAACAAGAAGGCCTAGATTACTATGAAACTTTTTCACTAGTAGCAAAAATAGTTACTGTTAGATCAGTTATTAGAGTTGCTGCAGCTAAAGAGTGGCCTCTATATCAAATAGATGTCAATAATGCCTTCTTACAAGGATATCTATATGAAGATGTGTGTATGAATGTGTCTCTGGGGTTTCAAACGCATGGTGAGACCAAAGTATACAAGTTAGTAAAGTCATTGTACGGTTTGAAGCAAGCTTCAAGGCAATGGAACATTAAACTGTCTAATGCTCTTATAGAAGGTGGTTACTGCTAAAGCCATCATGATCACTCCCTATTTACCAAGAAAAATGGATAAGATATTGTTGTGGTGTTAGTCTATGTAGATGACTTATTGATTACGGGAAGTTCACAACACTTGATTGATGAAGCCAAACAAACACTGTATAATAAATTTAAGGTAAAGGACTTGGGTATTCTCAGATATTTCTTAGGGATTGAAGTTATGAGATCCAACAAAGGGATCCTACTGAATCAAAGAAAGTACACCCTAGGATTGATCTCTGGGATTGGAATGAGTGGTGCTAAAACAGTTTCAATACCATTGTAGCAAAATGTAAAGCTTACTACCATAGATTATGATCAAGTGGTAGGAAAGAATAATGATCCAGAGTTATCAAATATCACCAGCTATCAGAAACTGATAGGGAAACTCATTTATCTCACTATTACAAGGCCGAACATAGGCTTTGCAGTCCAGGTTTTAAGCCAGTTCATGCAACACCCCAAGGTTTCACATTGGGATGTAGCTCTAAGGGTAGTAAGATACTTAAGCAGGCACCAGGTCTAGGTATACTCTTGAAGAGACATGCCGACTTGAGTTTGATGGCATTTTATGACTCGGATTGGGCAACATTCCCGAATACAAGAAGGTTAGTGTCAGGATATGTGGTGCATCTGGGAGGTTCACTAATTTTGTGGAAGTCTAAGAAATAACACACAGTGAGTTGCAGCTCAGCTGAGGTGAAATACAGGAGCATGGCTACAACAGTGTTAGAAGTGGTTTAGTTAGTTGGTTTACTGGACGACCTGGGGATCTCATTGAATAAACCAATAACACTATGTTGTGATAACAAGGCAGCAGTGTAAATAGTTGCAAACCCCATCTATCATGAACGAACAAAGAACATAGAGATCGATTACCATTTTGTAAGAGAAAAAATCAACGAAGGCCTGATCAAGACAGAGTATTTGCAGACAATGGCACAACTAGCAGACCTGTTCACTAAAGGGTTGAGAGTAACTCAACACCACTCTCTTCTTTCCAAGCTTGGAGTGTTAGATGTATTTCACCCTCCAACTTGAGGTGGACTATTAAAATATAAAGTTACAGTTGATAGAGTGCTGAAGTTTGTCAGAAAAAAGGGGAATGTGGTTAGTTAGAGTCTGGAGTGACAACTGTCATATGAGCTGTCACAAGTGAAAGAAGTAGGACTCACAGTGTTTGCATGCTCTATAAATAGAAGTTGTATTACTCTCATTTCAGATAGAGAAAATAAAAATATCTTCCTTCTTCTAGATTCTTCTTCAAGCTTGTGCAGTTATAGCTAAGAAACGCTAATGGCAGATTAGTCTGCACTCTATTAAAATTCACAAAATTTAACAAGTTGCTCCGTTCCTTTCTTGCCAGCTCCTTCATATGCTGAATTTTAAGTTAATTCCAGTTTTGTTGTTTTATTACTGTAATAAAAATGGGAAGAGAATTACCCCTTTATATAGGTTTATTCGATGTTATACTTGATAAAGGTTTGAGTATCTCAGGGTGTGGGATGTCTAAGGGGTTGGTTTCATCAATTATATTGTTTGGCATTACCAGATGATGTATATGGATCAATGTCGTGTCTGGTGATCACGGAGATTCTTTTTACATGGTTGGCATTATTAATTGAAGAGCGTTTTGTGAAGTTCCTTTGATGATCAATCTGGTTTGAAATATTGACTAACCTAGAGAAATAATTTGAAATTTTTTCACAAAATCAGTTCGCTCCTCACTTCGCTCATCACTTGAGATATAATGTTGTATCTCCCACATACAATCTTCAAATTCTCACACTTTTGTACTTCAAATCTATATAAAATTGTTTAAAAATCAACCCTAGTAATTCACCATAAATTTTGAATTCTTTCCACTGCAATTAAGTCTGACCGATATTCATCATATTCATTTTCAGCCGTCTAAACATCTGAATGCTAGCTTCAAAATAATTGGTAATTGAGCCATATCCTGCTAAGAATCAAGCACATAATAACAATCAATTATTAGGTATTTCAAATTTTATACATATTTCCGTCTGGAGAAAATGCTCTATTACCACCTTGAACTATATACGCATAAAGACTGAAACACACTCGAACTTTAGGAGGGTTCTATTACCCATGGACTAATTAAAATCATATTTTTGACAACCTTAGTGCCTACATGGCACATACGTGGCACACATGTGTGTCTACGTGGATCTTTCAATGTGTGCCACGTGGCACTAAGGTTGTCAAAAATACGGTTTTAATTAATCCAGAGGGGTAATAGGACCCTCCTAAAGTTTGGGTGTGTCTCAGCCTTTTCGCATATAGTTCAAGATGGTAATAGAGTATTTTCTCTTCAGTCTGTATATATACAGTCCTCAAATACGAAACCAATACCATATACAACTCTTAAATAGTACAAATAAGTCATTTTTTGTTTGAAAAATATTTTAATTTGTGTAAATATAATTCACAAATACCATATACAGTACTGAAATTGTATAATATTTCTCAAATTATGTTAAAAAAATACAATTTAATAAATGTATATATAAAATTATTGAATAGGAATTCAAATACAATATACAATTAATAACCAAAATCACTATATATTGAAGTCTAAAAAACGAATCCAAATATCAAATGAATTGATCGAACCAACACCAAAAACTTGTCTATTCACCGCAATTGAATTGGATAACCAAATACGAAAATCAATTACAATCAATTTATAAAAAGCATGTCGCTTTATACAATTATTTTTTTAGAATTTAGTGATGAAGCAGGGATTAAAGAACAAGACAATTGAATTACATAAATGTTATGAATTGTTGATGTTGCTTTCTCAATTTTTCATAATTTTTTCACTGTGTTCTGTTGAATGTGATCTTAAAAGAAGATATATGGAAGGAGAATATCGTGGGAAGCTTGAGAAAATTAAGGGTCCCTCTTACCTTATATATCCCTGCCTTCTATTTATTGTACTGGTTGTTGAGAAAAAGCTGACTAAGTAGATTTGTATAAATAGGTCATTACATTTTTTAGCTACCTGTTGAACATAATTTGTAATTAGTAAAACTTAGATCATAAAGTTAGTTAGAAGGGATGTGAGTTTTCTATATGTGAAGTTTTCCCTTAAAAAAACGAAAAGAGTCAAATTTATTCCTCTACTTTGAAAAATTGACTAAATATGTCATTCATCATACTTTGGGACCAAATTTACCCTCGATGTCATACTTTGGGGTAAAATTTACCCTCGTTAAAAACTTTTGACATGTGCCCTTCTTTTAACAAAAAACCCAAATCAACATTAAATAACTCATTTTAAAAAAATAAAACACACCCTAATCTAACTCGCCCGATCTTATTCAGAGAAAATACATAAATAAATATAACTTTTTCTTAGTTTTGTTGATTGAATTTTTTCAATGAACAAAAATATACTTATGTTTCAACGGGCAACACTGGTAGCTTGTTTATAAATGAAAAAAAAAGCAAAATGAAATGGATGACGCAGAAGCATAGAGCTAGAGAAAATATCTATTACAAATTCTGCTCATGTTCCTATGCAATTCTATGTGCATCTAGATTCTAGAATCAGTGGATAAATTTTCTGAGCAAATGACATGATGAAAAATCTGTGTAGATCTAAATTATATATAAAGACATAAGAATGAAGAGATGTCATGATTGGCACTTCAGGTGACATCTAACTCAATCATCCAGAGAAATATCCAGTGAGCCTAACCTATTGTATTTGACTGCTAAGTGTCATTTTTATGAGCTTTGCAACAGATGCAGATCCATGAATTGAGGGAGAAGTATATTTATTTGTGTTTGCACTGATGCAAATTTATTTTTCATGAGTTATGCACTGATAAATATTCGGTAAATTAATTTCATTGAGAAAATTTTATCAACAGAACTGGGGGGAGGGGGGCATATTATTTGTATTTTTTTGTGGCTCGAGTCAGGTCGCGAGTTAGACTAGAGTGTATTTTATTCTTAAAAAGTAGGACATTTAATGTTGATTTGAGTTTTTCTATTAAAAGAAGGGTACATGTAAAAAGTTTCTTAACATGAGGATAAATTTGACCCTAAAGTATGACGAATGACATATTTAGCCAACTTTTTAAAGTAGAGGAGTAAATCTAGCCTCAACGTATGACAACGAGCGTAAATTTTCCCTAAAGTATGATAAAGGATTTATTTAAGAAATATTTCAAAGTAGAGGGACAAATTTGAGCCTTTACCCTTAAAAAATTAATGCCACAACAAAATGATAGTGTCACGACCCGAATCGGGGCTCTGGCCGTGACGGACACCCCAAGCCAATCTAGGCCTGAGATGACCCCTTAGCCACACATCATAAGAATAGTCATAATTAAAGTTGCGAAAGCAAGCCCATAAGAAAAGGAGCTAAACATTTAAATAAAGTAATATACATATCTTAAGAACAAAATTCAAACCACTTTAAGAATACTCCTAAGTCGGGACATGACTCGAACTATGCCATAAAAATGATAAAATGATAGAATTAAAACATAAGAGTAATGAACAATTGCCTTTTGGATGATGGGGGACTCACTACTTCTCACCAACTATTCGATAAGAAAACAAACCACCTTAATGCAGGTCTCCGAACCTACATCATAAAATGATGTAGCATTAGGGGATGGTCTGTATGCCAAGTATTGGGATGCAATCTAAGAAAAAGGATAAACCAGATGCTACGACGAGTACTAACATGCAATCCAAGAAAAGGGATAAAATATACATTTACCAAAAAATTAGTCGTAAAATATATGTTCAACAACTATCAAGATAATAGAATGCCGGGGTAGGGAACAAGGAATATGAAAATGGCCATTTAATTTTAATCCTAAACTATATAGCTTATATCAACCTTCAGACACCCACGGACTATATGGGTTCGGCCCCCTGCGGGAAGGGCCCCAATCCATGTTAGCATAGACCAAGGAATTAGGCTAAAATCACTGAGAAAATAGCCTCCCAAAATATACTGTGTAAAGCAAACATAGTGGTCATAGACCCCCAATGTCGACAAATGTGATTTTCAGTGTTGGTCCCTCTGGAACTGCATGTAACGCCCAAACAATGGGTCCCGAGATGTCACATGGTTCTTAAAACTATGAGTAGCCTTAAGCTAATCCTGTATGCCTTCTACTAAATCTGAAGCTCCAAATAGATAAAATAAAGATATATAATCAAAGCTAAGATGCAGAATTCTGTCTGAGCTAACTGAAATTATCTGAATATAATATCTGAAAGTACTAGACTCAAGAGTCTAATCAATCAATACTGGAAATCTGAATCGTATCTAGTAGTCTGATTAGCCTTTACTACTAATAATTAAAGAGTCACTGGGGCAAACCCCCAGCTGACTCAAACTATCTAAAAATACTGAATCATTTGTATTAATAATCTAAAACACTGAATTACTAAGTCCCTAAACTATGAGATCACCAATTGTCGGGATGTAGATGGAGATGCTCGAAATCACTCACGCTGCTGAAATTGAGCACCTGAACCTACATTATGAGATAATGTAGCACATAGACGTATATGTGGATCAGTACTTCTGGATTGTACTGAGTATATGGAGGTGAATACATAAGTAAAACAACGTCTTAACATCATCATAATTTGTAGCATAATGCATGCTAAACGTAGATGACTCATATAAGCTTGAATAGCTGAAAACTGAGATTCATGAGAATGAGTAGAAAAACATACTGTATAAATCTAGTGAGTCATTGCATTTAGTTTCTAAAAGCTGTACTAGTGTTCTGTCTGAAAATCAAGTTGTCTAAGTGTAGAAAAGACTCACTTTTATATCTGAAATCTAAAAACTGAAATCTGTAGCTAGTGTCTATTCTAATGAAACATCTGAATAAAGCTATGAGCCTTTACACTTAGTTCTAAAAGCTTTTCTGTTATTCTTTTCTATAGGCTGTAGGGAGGTTCTTCTGACCAACATAAATTATATGAGCTAACATGAAGTCCAACGTCTAGTTCCCTTATAGGAAAACCTCACGTTGGGGAGAGGTGTCATACTCTTGCCAAGGAGTATAACCTAATCTAAGTGATCACATCTGTAACTATCATCCATATAGAAATGGGGAATAATTGAATAACCTGTACCTACATTGGCTCGTAGTTGTAGGGCATGTGAACATACCTAACTCGGCGCTAAATACTACCCCCTTTAATCTGTATGCTCATTCTGTAGGAAATCCACTTTAAAACTAGTATAATGGCTTAAAATAAAAACCAACTGTATATCTGTTATTTTAAACTGTAACTAAAACTGTAACGTGGATTCCATGTCTAAGATGAGATCAAAAGATTAAATCTTTATTAAAATCTGAAAATAACTAGTCATGGGATGCATAAAGCATAGTTATTCTTGAAATATCAACATTCAAACTAGGGCTTAATAACCCATGCATCAAATTCATGTCAAAACATCATAATGTTTATGCTAGATAATGTAAATATTGCTAATTCAATTCAAAATCTAGAAATTTCTACAATACGCATAAAAATATGAAAGAAGACATGCAATTCAACATCTACATTACTTGAAATCTCATAATATTTAATTAGTGATAAGTGGGTATAAACCCCAAACTGAAATTCATGTAATTTCATAAAAAAAAAAATCAAATTTGAAACTAGTTTTGGGCACAAGGATGAAAGAGTATCCTTGTTCATAACCCCACATACCTTAATTGATGAAATTGATAAAGAAGCTTGGACTTGAATTCCTATTTGTGCTTTTGAAGATGATTTCTTGAAGTTCTTTGGGAGTCCTTAATTTTGAGTTATCTTGGAAAAAGAATAGTTGAATTTAGATTTCTTGGGGATTAAGATTTGAATGTTCTAGGGTTTCTTGGAGAGAAATTATGTGAAAGACATGCATAATATGCTTAGAATAAGCTAGATTCTGTGTTTTACATGGTTTGGGGCTTGGAGAAATAACCAGATTGCCCTTGTAAAATTTAACTCAAAACTGGAAATTATCGATTTGGCACACCACTGCAATACACCGCTATCGTGGTGGCTTATTGGAAAATGGACGACTATCATTTTGGCCTTTGGAACTACGCGGTGAAATCACATTACGTCACTAGAAAAGGAGGAGTACCATTTTGCACTCCACTACGATGCGGTGCCTGTCCAATGAAGGATTTTAATGCGATACGGGCAAATCGTGGTAAGTTACTGAAAAGGGATGAACGGGAACTAGAACTTCACCACGAAGTAGGATAATCACGGTGCTCCACTTGAAATTGGACAATTACGAATTTTTCCTTCACCGCGACGCGGTACTTATCGTGATGCCCTACTGCTTTCACTAAAGTCTCCATAACTTCTCAACCAGGAATCGAATTAAGGAAAAATTGGTGTCGTTGGAAAGATGGTTCAATTATCTACATATTGGTGGTTCTAGAGCTAGAAAATTCTATATGCATCAAGATTTATACACTTTCAAAGCTAACCCTTTACACACTAGGAGCTAAATTGGGCTAGAAAAAAGTATAGGGTATTATAATATCTCCCTCTTGAAAACATTCATCGTCGAATGAGGCTAATTAAATTAAAGATACTGAGGAACTGAGACTATATGATGGCATGCATAACTGAAACATACTGCATGACTGAATCTAAAACATACTGAATGACTGAACTAATCTATGAGTGCATGAATTTACATGAAGATAACTATATAGCTGAATATGAGACTGGAAAAGAACTGAATTAAGGAGGACTGTTACTTTCGGTTTAATTAGAGTTTGTGGAGAAAAGGTGAGGATACTTGGTACTCATGTCTGCTTCTGCTTCCTAAGTAGCACCCTCAACGGACTGATTTCACCATTAAACTTTGACTAAGGAACTTCTTTGTTCCTTAGTCTACGGATCTGATGATCAAGAATATCTACTGGAACTTCTTTGTATGAAAGGCTATTCTGAATATCTATGCTTTCTTAAGGGAATACAACAGCTGAATCGTCCATGCACTTCTTCAATAAGGACACATGAAACACTGGGTGAACTAATGACAAGTCTGTAGGTAGCTCAAGCTCATACGCTACCTTTCCCGTATGACTTAAAATCCTATAGGGTCCTACAAATCGAGGACTAAGCTTCCTCTTTGTACCAAACCTCTTCACCTCCTTCATGGGTAAAACCTTCAAATACATAAGATCATCTACTTCAAACTCAAGATCTCTCCTTCTTACGTCTGCATAAGATTTTTGACGACTCTGAGTTGCTTTTAATCTCTCTCAAATCAGATGAACTTTCTCCATGGCTTTAACTACCATATCTGGCCCAATCAAAGTGGCCTCACCCACTTAGAACCAATCGACTGGTGATCTACATCTCCACTCATAAAGAGCTTCAAACGGGGCCATCTGAATACTAGAATGGTAACTATTATTATAGGTGAACTCGATCAATGGAAAGTGGTCATCTCAACTGCCTTTGAAGTCAAGAACACAGGCCCTCAACATATCCTTTAAGGTCTGAATTGTCTTCTTTGCCTGGCCATCTGTTTGTGGATGAAAAGCAAAATTGAAATGAACTTAGTTACCAAAAGCCTTCTGAAAGGCTTTCCAAAACTGAGAGGTAAACTAAGTACCCCTATCTAAGATAATGGACAAGGAAACTCCATGCAATCTAACCAACTCTCTGATATATAACTTAGCATAATCTTCATCTGTGTAGGACATTTGAACTGGCAAGAAATAGGCTGATTTGGTTAATCTGTCTATAATAACCCATATCGAATCATGCTGTCGATGCGGATAGGGTAATTCAGTCACAAAGTCCATATTCACCTCTTACCACTTTCAAGTGCGAATACCAAACTCCTACAATGTACTACCAGGTCTTTGGTGCTCTACCTTAAACTGTTGGCAAGTTGCACACTTATCTACAAACGTTGCTATATCTCTCTTCATACCGCTCCACCAATAGACTTCCTGTAAATCGCGATACATCTTGGTGGCTCCTAGATGAATGGAGTAATGTGCACCATATGCTTCTGCCATAATTCGCTGCCTCAAATTGTCAACGCATGGCACACATAATTTACTCTGGTATCTCAATACACCATATCCCCCTTGGAAGAAAACCTCTTCCTTTTGGTCTTTAACTGAACCCTTCAGCTTGACCAAACTAGAATCCTTATCCTGCTTCTCTTTCACTTTAGAAACTAGAGAAGATTATGAACTACTTTGAACCCAAATGTTACCTTCAGCTGAGTCAACCAACCTCACACCTAATCTATCTAACCAGTGAACTTCTCAAACTAGTTCTCTCTTATCATTCTCCACATGAGCAACACTACCCATCGAAGTCCACTAAGGGCGTCTGCCACAATATTGGCCTTGTTTGGATAATACAAAACACTCATGTTATAATCCTTCAACAATTCTAGCCACCTTCTCTGATGAAGATTTAACTCTCTTTGCGTAAACACATACTATAAACTTTTGTGGTTAGTAACTGCATGAAGATAGTGCCTCTAGATTTTCAAAGCAAACACAATAGTAACTAATTCAAGATCATGAGTCGGATAGTTCTTTTCATGAGGCTTAAGATGTCTAGAGGCATAGGCTATGACTCTACCTCACTGCAGCAAAACACAACCCATACCAACTCTAGAAGCATCATAATAGACAACGAATCCATCTGTACCACCAGGTAACGAACGCTAAGACTGGGGTTGAAGTGAGTTGAGCTTTCAACTACTGAAAACTCTTCTCACAAAAATCTGACCACTGAAACTTAACTTTCTTCTGAGTTAATCTGGACATAAGGGATGCAATGGATGAAAAACCCTCAACAAACTGCCTGTAATAGCCAGCTAAACCCAAGAAACTCTTGATGTTTGATGGAGAGATAGGTCTAGGCCTATTTCTCACTGCTTCGGTCTTTTAAGGATCAACTCTAATGCCATCACCACGAATGATATGAACATAGAAAGCTACTGACCTTAACCAAAATTCACACTTGCTGAATTTGGTGAACAACTGGTAATCTCTAAGAGTTTGCAACATAATTCTAAGATTGTCTGCATGGTCATCCTCACTTTACGAATAAACAATAATATCATCGATAAAGAATATGACAGACATGTCTAGGTACTATTTGAACACACGGTTCATCAAATCCATGAAAGCTATTGGGGCATTTTTCAGCCTGAAGGATATGACTAGGAATTTAAAATGACCATAGCGGGTCCTGAAAGCTATTTTTGGAATGTCTCATTCTCTGACTCTAAGCTTGTGATTATCGGATCTAAGGTATATCTTGGAGAAGTAACTTAAACCTTAGAGTTGATCGAATAAGTCATCAATTCTAGGGAAAAGATATCTATTTATGACTGTGACTTTATTCAGCTAACGATAGTCAATGTACATTCGCAAAGAACCATCTTTATTTCGCACGAACAGGATGGGAGCGCCCTATGGAGAAACACTAGGCCTTATGAAACCTTTATCTAAGAGGTCTTTAAGCTGCTTTTAACTCTTTAAGCTTAGCTATACGATATGGAGGAATGAAGATTAGCTAAGTATCTCGGAGAAGGTCAATACCAAATTCTATTTCCCTATCGGGAGGTACCCCTAGAAAATCTTCAAAAAAAATATCAGGAAACTCATTGACTACACAGACTGACTGAACTGTAGGAGCCTCAAACTTAGTGTCTTAGACTCAAAATAAATGATATATGCACCCTTTTGAGATCAACTTTCTAACTTTAATATAGGATATAAAATGACTCTTGGGAGATACTGAATTACCTTCCCACTCAAAGACTGGTTGACCTAAAAACTGAAACTTCACTACTCAGGTGCGATAATCTATGGATGCATAAAAGGAATGGAGCCAGTCCATACCAAGAATAAGGTCAAAAACGACCATATCTATCTCTATTAAATCTGCTGACAAAATTTTATGAAGGACAGTGATAGGACACTTTCTATAGATTTGTTTGGCAACAACTGACTGACCCACTAAGGTAGAAACTAAGAAGGGCTCAGGGATATTTTCAAGACCCATTTCAAAATTTACTGCAACTAATGGGGTCACATAAGAGAAATTTGACCCAGGGTCTAACAACAAACAAATCTTAAGATAAAAGACAAACAAATCTTAAGATGAAAGACATGAAACATACCAATAACAATATTTGGTGAATCCTCTTACTCCTGACAGGATGGTAAAGCATAAAATTGATTCTAGCACTGACCGCCACCGGTACTGGATGGTGTATCTTGAGGAGGGACTGCGCGACCTAGAGGAGCTGGTGCGCTAGTAGCCTGAGTCTAGGGACTAGCATCCTTGTTTTCCTAAATAGCATGCGGAAACTCTTTGATTCCATGAACCAACTTATCATAACCATAACAACCTTTCTGTCCCAATAGGCACTCACCAAGATAATTTTTACTATACTTAGCACATAGAGGATAACAGGGTTTTCCACTCACACTATTATGAGATCTGGACATAGAAGTCTTACCCTACTGCTCCTGTCTAGTTCTGAGAGCGGGAGTGCTAGCTGAAGATGGCACTGGCATAGATGAACAATTTTGAAACTGCCAATGATTTCCCCTCTAAACTTTGTCTGGCCATACTCAAACTGCTCAGTTCTAGCCTTCTTATTTCCCCCCTCTTTCCTTCAACTTTTCTATCTCAATCTTTTGGGCATAAATCATAAACCTAGGAAGATCCATGTCCCTAATAATCAAAGCATCCCTGCACTTCTTGACTACTAAACCAAATACTCCAGTAACAAACTTACTCATTCTCTTCCTAGGGTCAGCCATCATATTAGGGGCATACTTAGACAACTAGTTGAACTTAAGGCAGTACTTCTTCATTGTCATTGAGCCTTGCCTTAAGTTTACAAACTCCTTTACCTTATTTTCTCTCATTTCACACAAAAATAACCTATCTAGAAATGCATCCTGAAACACATGCCAACTCACAGGAGCTGCATTCTCACCTCTACCATTCTTTCACATAACTACCTAATTAGACGCTACATCATTCAATCTATAGGATACCAACTCTACACCCTTCTCTTCAGCAATATGCATAATCTGGGTGATTTTTTTCACCTCATCTAAATAAAGCTGTGGGTCCTCGCCTGATTTTGACCCGAAGAACTCTGGTGGATTCATTCTTATAAAGTTTCAAATTTTGGCTGCTGCTAAATCACCATTCTGCTGAAGTGGTACTACCGCTTGATGGTTGCCCTGAACATTAGCAGTCACAGCTTAGGCCAATGCCTAAAAGATAATTAAAATTTAGCATGGGATACATTCTCATTCAGAGGGTCAACAGATTGGGGTGGTTGGTTATTATTTCTGCGGGCGTTAGCTCAATGAGGAGGCATATTCAACTGTCACATAAGAGCACAAGTTAAAAGAAGATAGAGATACTATAAGCATGATAGATCATAGAAGAAAGAGATGATGTCCTAAAAATTCCCCGTAGCCTCTTGGTCATAAATATGGCAGACTTTACATCCATGATCAAGACTCTACGTAACGCGTCTTGTCTGACTCCCTGGGACTCTTATAACCTTAAGCTCTGATACCAAGTTTGTAACACCATAAAAATAAATCCCGAGATGTCACATGTGGCTTAAGACTATGAGTAGCCTTAAGGTAACTGTAATGCCGCATAAAAATCCTCCATGTGTTATCTCGTAGTATCTTGCTTATAGAGTTGAAGACTTAAAATTTTTTTTCTAAGTGTCAAAGAGATTTATTGTCATTTTGAATTCCCTATCTTTGAGGATTTTATTTTTGACCTTTCCAACCTTCATTTCTTGATTTTTTTTTATTGATATACGATGGAGAAAGTTAATAGTACGTCTTGGGTGCATTTATGGAGCATACACAGTGGTTTGAAATGCCTTTGAAATGCTCCAGCATTTTGGGCGCTATTTGGGCACATTTCAGGGGCAGATTCAGGGTCAATTTGAAACGATCATAACTTCCTTTATATAATGAACTGGGAGAGCTGATATATATGAAATGAAATATCTTTGAGTATTATTTACAATGCCACTAATTTCATCCAAATCCAACAGCTTAGTCTAAAGTTATGCCCATTTTACTTCAACATATCAGTCTGTCAACTGACAAAAATTTCTGCGACATTTTTGATTTCTTTAGGGGTAAAATGGACATTTTCTATCCCCTATCATACACTAATACAAGACCAAAATATGGTCATTTTATTTCAATTTCTCAAGAACCAAACCTTTTAGTCCCAAAGTTAAAATCAAGATCCCTCAAAATTCAACCGTCAAATTTTGAAATTTATTTAAGATTCAAAATCCCCATTGCGAGGGATACAAGAAGCACCCATCAATTTGTCGTATAGCATCCCTAACGCAAGAGTTCATTCAAAATCTTCTAATTTAAGGTACATGAGGTTTTTTCTAAAAAACTCATGGACATAGAAATCGTGATTTTAAGAAAAGGGTTTTGGATTTATGAATATATTCATGCTTTAGAAACATTGATGATATTGTTTTGGTCTTTAGGCCTTTCCCAAATTGATTTGAATTGATATATGTATATATGTATGTGTTTTAATGTTAATGATTGAATTGAGAGCATGATTCATGTAAAAATTCCTCTCTTGTTATGATTTTCTTGACTTATCATATGCTATGGATTATCTTGAATACACCATTGAAAATGCCTTAAGTATTGTTATAATTGGATTATGATTTTGCAAAAGAGAGGGTATTATGTTGATAAATGTTGAAAATATTCATATAACAAAAGAGTGCATGATTTTTCCAAAAGTACATGACCACCATATGTTTGAAGGATTCTTGCATAGTTTTGACTTATGTTTCGGAACATGAAATCTCTTTAAACTATTTACATGTTTGGGTGGTCGGAATTGAGTTTTCATGAAAAAATCATGCATGGTACCATGTGGCTCAGAACTAGGACTTGCGAGTCTTGGTGTGACGACACCAACTCAGTTAAAGCCATAGTAATTCTGAACAAAATAGAACACATGTTTGAAATTAAATTTTTAGATGTTGACACTAGAAATATGCATGATTCAGAACAGGATAAAATTGGGCATAAAGAGAGCTTAGGTGGTTTCCTGAATAAGGCATGAGTTCAGATAACTCATTGCACAAAATCGCGATTTGCCGATCCGGGTATATTATTATACGTTGACCTAGTGCCTTGTGGCGTATCAGACTCAGACACTCCAACCTTTGCGGCACACTTGGGTTGGGGCTTCCTCACCGAGTCAATGGCGGATTCCATATTACCCATGAAATATCAGACTTGTAGGGGAGTGCCACCTAACTTAGAAGTAATACAAAGATCAGAAACGGTATTTTCAAGAATGGTTTATGATTTTTAGAAAAGTGCCCTTATGTTCTGAAACTATTTTATGCATGATGTTTTGTAAACCGCTCTTAACTATTTTATATTTATGCAAACTTGTTATTTTGGATTTCTTTGCATTCCAGTACATCTGTATTGACCCCCTCCCCTACCTTTCAGGTTTTGAGGATTAGTCTAGGGGTCCAGATAAGCAGTAGATTTCATCAGACAGAGTTGTAGGGTTCAGTTGGTGAACCTTCTATATTTCAGAAGGCCTATTTACTTTCCAACAATTATTATTAGTTATGGTTTTGGTCTACTGGGGGCCTTGTCCCAATTTTTAGATTGTGTTAGTGATCATGTAGTAGATATTTCATAAATGATTTGCAGATGTTATTAGATGGTGTTGGATTTCATTCTCCATTGCTAACTTTATATCAGATTTATGACCATGATTCCATTTGTAATAATTTCCGCATTTCCTTATTTATGTATGAATGACGTATATGATTTCAAGTTAGAAGGGTGTCCAGGCCTTCATGGTTTGGGATGCTCATCATGTCCAGGGCCTCAGTTTGGGTCGTGACAAACTTGGTATCAGAGCACGGTTTATGATCCCAGGGTGTTTGTAAAATTATGTTGGGTAGAGTCTTATTTATGGGTATGTAGCACGCCACACTTATAAGCAGGAGGCTACTAGGCATTTAGGAATATTTCCCCTCTTTGTGATTTCGGTCATGCTTTGGAGTCTAATCTGTCCTCTAATTAATGATCTCTTTCTTTTCAAAAAATAGTCATGCCTCCCCGTTGCTCCAATAATTAGAATACTCAGGATGATGAAGTCCACCCCACCCATGGGATACAGACCTGTAATAGAGCGCACACCTCAGAACCTGTCCTTACTCCAAGAGTACCTCTAGCCTGACCAGTCCTCCTCGATCTCTAAGAACAAATGTTAATTGTCCCCAGTCTTCTTGGAGGGACATATTGAATGCAGAATTCAGACAATCCATCCACATGCTTACACAACTGGTAGCTTTACCAACTCAGACGTTGAAGGATACTGGGTTTGCATTTGTTACTTCCGAGGCTACTAGGGTGGTCCAGTTCATGAGAATAAACCCACCTAAATTTTTTGGCACTAAGGTAGAAGAGGACCTACAGGAGTTCGTATATGAAATAGAGAAGATTTTTAGAGTAATGAATGTGGATTAGGTGGAAGGGGTTGAGTTAGCAACATACCATCTTAAGTATATAGCGAACCAATGGTATAACGAGTGGGAGGATGCGAAGGGTGAGAGTGTTGAGCCTACAGTTTGGATCGAGTTCGTGGAAACTTTTCTTGACTGGTTCTTTCCTTTAGAATTGAGGAAAGCCAAAGCAGAGGAATTCATAAATCTTAAGCAGGGAAAAATAAGTGTCCAGGAGTACACTCTGAAGTTCAACCAACTAGCCCATTATGCATCGGAGATGACAGGCAATATAAGAGTCCGGATGAGAAAATTTGCTTTCAGCCTTTTAGATGATCCAACACTTGAATGTCAGAGAGCAATGCTGAACAAGGATATAGACTTTGCTAGGATTTCAGTCTACATACAGCAAGTTGAGGAAAAGAAAAAGAAAATAGTTGAGTCTAAGGAGAAGGACAGGCAGGCAAAGAGAGCCAAAATAATAGACCGGAGTCACAGTCAGCAACAAAATGGTAATTGGGGTAACAAATGGCAAAAGAAAAAGTTTTGGGGCAAGGCGTAGTCTGCAGTTAACGCCCCAGCTCCCAGACCCCCAGTTGGTAGATGATCCCAGAGTTTTCAGAGTAATCATGGATCCAAGGCGCAGGATACCCAGTCACAGGGAAGTGTGGTGCAGTAGCATCATACTTTTTCACGGTGTGAGACTTGTGGTAAGCATCATCCTATCAGCTGGGCTCATTGGTGTGTTATTCATGTAGTCATACGGGTCATTTTTAGAGGGATTTCCCTTCGGCTAAAAAGAGTGTTGGGGGTGCCAAGTCTCAGGAAAAATCTTCTACACCACCACCGCCTCAAAATGGAACCACTTCAGCTATCAAGAGTGGTCGCAACTAGTTGTACGCCTTGACCAATCGACAGGAGGCAAGAGGTAGCGAACTCACCAGATGTAGTGACCGGTATATTGCGAATCTTTTCTCTTGATGTAAATGTATTGCTTGATCCCGGGTCTACCTTATCTTATGTGACCCCGTATGTGGATGTTGGTTTTAGGTTTGAGCCTGATGTGATTGCTGAGCTTTTTTCTGTTTTCACCCCGGTGGGAGATTCTATTATAGCTAGGAGCTTGATATGGTTGATTTTGATGCCATCTTAGGGATAGAATGGCTCCACTCATTCTATGCCAAGCTAGATCATAGAACCCGAAATGTTACTTTTTCCTTTCCAAATAAACTAGTGATAGAATGGGAGGGTCATTCTTTAACACCTAGAGGGAAATTTATATCCTATCTTAGAGCTCGTACGCTTATGTCCAGAGGTTTTCTATATCATCTGATATGAGTAAAAGATTCTAATGTTGAGAGTCCATCTCTTCAGTCAGTCCCTATGGTAAATGAGTTTCCAAAAGTCTTTCTAGATGATCTTCCAGGAATACCACCTAATAGGGAGATAGATTTTGGCATTAATTTATTGCCAGATACCCGACCTATTTCTATTCCACTATATAGAATGGCTCCTGCAGAACTGAAAGAGTCAAAAGAGTAGCTGATAGATCTCCTAGATAAAGTCTTTATCCGTCCTAGTGTTTGTCCCTAGGGTGTGCTTGTAATTTTCATGCGAAAGAAAGATGGTTCCCTTCGTATGCGCATAGATTACCGCCAGTTGAATAAGGTCACGATTAAAAATAAATATCCCCTTCCTAGGATTGATGATCTTTTTGACCAGCTTCAGGGTGCTAGGTGTTTTTGAAAGATAGACCTTCGTTCAGGTTACCACTAGTTGAAGGTTAGAGAGTCAGATATTTCCAAAATAGCTTTTTGAACCAGATACGACCATTATGAATTCTTAGTCATGTCCTTAGGGTTGACTAACGCCTCTGCAACTTTCATGGATCAAATAAATAGGGTCTTCTATCAGTTTTTGAATCTGTTTGTCATAGTATTCATTGATGACATCTTGGTATATTCTAAGAGTGAGGAGGACCATGCCAATCACTTTCGACTCATTCTTTAGACTCTCAAAAATCATAAGTTGTATGCAAAATTTTCCAAATGTGAATTCTGGCTGAATGCTATTGCTTTGTTGGGGCATTTGTGTCTAGTGAGGGAATTAAGGTTGATCCCCAAAAGATTGAGGCAGTGAGAAAATGGCCCAGACCCACGACTCCAACGGACATTTAGAGCTTCTTGGGTTTGGTAGGATATTATAGAATATTCGTAGAAAGTTTTTCTTCTATGGCTTCTCCACTTACTAAGTTGACTAAAAAAAAGGTAAAATTTGTGTGGTCTAACTCATGTGAGAATAGTTTTGAGAAGTTGAAGGACAAGTTGACTACTGCACCTATGATAACTCTTTTAGAATGTACAGAAGGTTTTGTTGTATACTGTGATACGTCCTGAGTGGACTTGGATATGTTCTTATGCAACATGGTAAGGTGGTGGCTTATGCATCTAGGCAGTTGAAAGTGGATGAGAACAATTACCCTACCCATGACTTGGAGTTAGCTGCTGTGGTATTCATACTTAGGATCTGGCGGTATTTTCTTTATGGGGTGCATGTTGATATTTTCACTGACCACAAAAGTTTGCAGTATGTTTTCTCTCAGAAAGAATTAAACCTCAGGCAAAGACGCTACATTGAATTGCTAAAGGATTATGATATGAGCCTGCACTATCATTCGGGCAAGGCGAATGTTTTAGCCAACGCCCTCAGTAGGTTATCTATGTGCAGTCTTTCTCATGTCGAGAAAGGGAAAAGAGAATTATGAAGGATATTCACAAACTTGCAAATCTTAGGGTGTGACTCTTAGATTCTGAAGATGGGGAGTAGTTGTTCATGAGATAGCTAAATCATTCCTTTGTGCAGAAGTTATAGAAAAGCAGGCCAAAGATACCATCTTGATGCAAATTAAGAATGATGTGGGTCAGCAGTAGGTGACGTCGTTTGATATTGGTGGTGATGGTATTCTGAGATATCAGGGACGATTATCTATGCCAGATGTAGATGGTCTGTGAAAAAGAATCCTTGATGAAGCTCACACTTTGAGGTATGTTGTTCATCCAGGCTCTATAAAGATGTATCATGATTTAAAAGCTATATAATGGTGGAATAATATTAAATGTGATGTGGCTAACTTTGTTACCAAGTGTTTGAATTGTCAGCAAGTTAAAGTAGAGCATTTGAGGCCCGGTGGTACTTTTCAAAGGATAGCTTTACCTTTGTAGAAGTGGAAGATGATCAATATGGACTTTATTATGGGACTTTTAAGGTCCTGAAACCAATATGATTCTATTTGGGTGATTGTTGATCGGCTGACTAAGTCAACCCATTTTCTGCCTGTCAGGACTAATTATTCGGGAGATGATTATGCCAAGCTTTACATTATGGAGATAGTTCGCTTACATGGGACACCGATATCCATCATATCTGACCGAGGTACGTAATTTTCTTTGCAGTTTTAGAGGTCCTTTTAGAAGGGTTTAGGTACCCAAGTAAACCTAAGTACTACGTTTCACCCTCAGATGGATGGGCAAGATGAGCGCACCATTCAGACCCTTAAGGATATGTTGAGAGTCTGTGTAATTGATTTCAAGGGTAGTTGGGTGGATCACTTGCCACTAATAGAGTTTGCATATAATAATAGCCACCATGCCAGTATTACGATGGCTCTTTTTGAAGCACTGTATGGAAGAAGTTGTAGGTCGCCTATAAGGTGGTATGAAGTGGTGGAAACTCAGTTGGTTGGGCCTGATCTTGTTCATCAGGCAATGGAAAACGTGAAACTTATTAGAGAACAACTTAAGACAGCTCAGAGTAGACAGAAATCCTTTTTCAATTTTAGAAGAAGAGAGTTAGAATTCGAGGTTGGTGATTGGGTGTTTTTAAAAGTCTTTCCTATGAAGGGAGTCATGCGCTTTGGGAAGAAAGGTAAGTTGAGTCCTCGATTTATAGGACCATACCAGATTTTAAGAAGGATAGGTGCAGTTGCGTATGATTAGAGTTGCCTGTAGACTTGGGTTCTATTCATTCGGTATTTCACATATCCATGTTGAAGAAGTGTATTGGAGACCATTCTCTAGTGTTACCCATAGAAGAGATCAAAGTGTTGGACTCCTTATCCTATGAAGAAGAGCCTCTAGCAATCTTAGATCGTTAAGTTAGAAAAATAAGGAGCAAAGAGATAGCTTCAGTTAAAGTGTTGTGGAGAAATTAGAAAATTAAAGAAGCTACTTGGGAATCCGAGGATGACATTCGAGCTAGATACCCAAGCTTGTTTGATCCAGTGAATGACCAATTGGAAGGTACAATCCTTATCTTATTCTTTCCTATGCCTTAGTATGTTTGAAATCGTGGTTATCTGTGTTCTGCGTCATCATTCCGGGACGAATGATCCCAAGGGGGGATAATGTAACGCCTCATAAAAATCCTCCATGTGTTATCTCGTAGTAGCATGCTTATAGAGTTGAAGACTTAAATTCTTTTTTTTCTAAGTGTTGAAGAGACTTATTCTCATTTTGAATTCTCTATCTTTGAGGATTTTATTTTTGACCTTCCCGACCTTCGTTTCTTGATTTTTTTTGTTGATACACGATGGGTAAATTCAATAGTATGTCTTGGGTGCATTTTTGAAACATAACACAGTGGTTTGAAATGCCTTTGAATGCTCCAGCATTTTGGGTGCAGTTTGGGTGCATTTCAGGGGCAGATTCAGGGTCAACTTCAAATGATCATAACTTCTTTTATATAATGAACTGGGAGAGCTGATATATATCAAATGAAATCTCTTTGAGTATTCTTTCCAATTCCACTGATTTCATCTAAATCCAACATGTCAGTCAAAACTTATGACCATTTTACTTCAACATATTAGTCTATCAACTAGTAGAAATTTCTGCGATATTTTTGATTTCTTTAGGGATAAAATGGACATTTCCCATCCCCTATTATACACTAACATGAGATTGATTTCAGCCTCAATTGACCAAAATATGGTCATTTTATTCCAATTGCTCAAGAACCAAACCCCTTAGTCCCAAAATAAAAATCAAGGTCCCTCAAAATTCAATCGTAAAATTTTGAAATTTATTTAAGATTCGAAATTCCCACCCATCAATTGTTCGTATAGCATTCCTAACATGAGAGTTCATTCGAAAGCTTCTAATTTATGGTACGCGGGGTTTTCCTAAAAATCTCATGGGCATAGAAATCATGATTTTAAGAAAAGGATTTCGGATTTATGAATATATTCATGTTTTAGAAACATTGATGATATTGTTTTGGTCTATAGGCCTTCCCCAAATTGATTTGAATTGACATATGTATATATGTACGTGTTTTAATGTTAATGATTGAATTGAGAGAATGATTCATATAAAAATCCCTCTCTTGTTATGATTTTCTTTACTTTTCATATGCTATGGATTATCTTGAATGCACCATTGAAAAACACGATATGAAATGCCTTAAGTATTGTTATAATTGGATTATGATTTTGATTTCAAAAGAGAGGGTGGTTATATTGATAAATGTTGAAAATATTCATATAACAAAAGAGTGCATGATTTTGCCAAAAGTACATGACCATCATATATTTGAAGGATTCTTGCATAGTTTTGACTTATGTTTCGGAATATGAAATCTCTTAAACTATTTGCATGTTTAGGTGGTCGGAATTGAGTTTTCATGAAAGAATCATGCATGATACAATGTGGCTCAGAATTAGGACTTGCAAGTCTTGGTGTGACGACACCAACTCAGTTAAATCCATAGTAATTTGGAATAGAATAGAACACATGTTTGAAATCAGATTTTTAGATGTTGAAACTAGAAATATGCATGATTCAGAACAGGATAAAATTGGGCATAAAGAGAGCTTAGATGGTTCCCCGAAGAAGGCATAAGTTCATATAACTCATTGTCTAAAATCGCGATTTACCGATCCGGATATATTATTATATGCTGGCCCAGTGCCCTGTGGCATATCAGACTCAGACACTCCAACCCTTGTGGCACACTTGGGTTGGGGGCTTCTCCGCTGAGTCAATGATGGATTTCATATAGCCCGTGGAATATCAGACTTGTAGGGGAGTGCCACCTAACTTAGAAGTAATACAAAGATCAGAAACGGTATTGTCAAAAATGGTTTATGATATTCAGAAAAGTGCCCAAACTGAAATTCATGTAATTTCACAAAAAAATCAATTTTAAAACTACTTTTTGGCACAAGGATGAAAGAGTATCCTTTTTCATAACCCTACATACCTTAATTGATGAAATTGATAAAGAATCTTAAATTTGAATTCCTATTTGTGCTTTTGAAGATGATTTCTTGAAGTTTTTGTATTGGGAATCCGTAATTTTGAGTTATCTTGGAAAAAGAATGGTGGAAATTAGATTTCTTGGGGATTAAGATTTGAATGTTCTAGGATTTCTTGGAGAGAAATTATATAAAGGCATACATAATATGCTCAGAATAGGCTAGATTCTGTGTTTTACACGATTTGGGGCTTGGGAAAATGACTAGATTGCGCTTTGTAAAATTTAACTCAAAACTGAAAGATCCAGATTTGGCATACCACCGCGTCGCGCCGCTATTTCAGTGGCTTATTAGAAAATAGGCGACTGTCATTTGGGCCTTTGGCGCGACGCTGTGAAATCATTTTGCGTCACTGGAAAAGGACGAGTGCCATTTTTCACTCCATTGTGATGCAGTGCCTGTCCAATTAAGGATTTTGAGACGATACGAGCAAATTGCGGTGAGTTACTAGAAAGGGACGAATGGGAACTGGAACTTCACCACGACGTAGGCTAATCGCGGTGCTCCACTGGAAATTGGACAATTGCGAATTTTTCCTTCACCGCAATGCGGTAATTATCATGATGCCCTACTGATTTCATTAAAGTTGCCATAACTTCTCAATCGGGTATCAGATTAAGGCGGAATTAGGGTCGTTGGGAAGCTGGTTCAATTATCTACACATTGGTGGGTTTTGAGCTGGAAAATTCAACATGTATCAAGATTTATACACTTTCAAAGATAAAACTTGACACATTAGGAGCTAAACTGAGCTAGGAAAAAGTACGGGGTATTACACTGCACCTTGTCAGTGAAGCACACAATCACCTTTAGCCCAATTACAACAGTTTTTCATATACCATTAACCTTGGAGTCTTTCATTAAGACATTCATATATTGGTACCTTTATACCAAGACTTTCAAGACATCCATATAATTCTGTACCATTTTCCTTAAACTAGTTAGATTCCAAATTCTGTTTAAAAATCCATAACCGTAACCCAAAGGGCGTTTCCAAAATTTTTTTACCCTTTTAATAGTTAATGTTATGTAATTTTCCAATGATCAGTTTAGAAACTATGAAATACTTTTTTAGTGTTTCACCAAAGAGCAAACGCATGTGTACGTGGTCAATCAAGTAGTAAAATAACCTTTTACAAGCCAAGTATTGATTCCACAAGGACTTGTGTTAAATAACTATCCAATTCTAGTTCTACTATGAAGATTAACAAGTACAAGCGTAACCCAAAATATTTGAGAGTTAAAACTAAAAGTAAACTTAAATAATACTGTAATGTAAAGGTCTTGGACAATAATATGAAGAAACCCAAGGCTAAGGCACTATGAACAATCATACTTAGCTATATAACTTCGTTGGTTTAGTTAATTATCTTAGTTGTTGGTTCACGGGGTTGATAACATGATTTCGATCTTCCAAACCTCTAATCAACTATCTAACCTAGCCTTATAACTGGGTTTCTCCCTATTATTATCCAAGACCTTTACATTACAATATTGTTTAAGTTTACTTTTAGTTTTAACTCTCAAATATTTTTGGGTTACATTTGCACTTGTTAATCTTTATAGTAGAACTGAAATTGGATAGTTGTTTAAGACAAGTCCCATTTGGATCGATACTTGGCTTGTAAAAGACCATTTTACTACTTGGTGGATTACGTACACTTGCGTGTGCACTTGAGCATAACAAGTTTTTGACACCGTTGCCAGGGATGCAAGATTTAAGCTAAACGCATTTGTATTTCTTTCCGTAATTGAACCAAATTAGAGCAAATTAGGTATATTCCTATCATAAACAGAAAATATAACTTCAATCAATTGAAAGATTAAAATCCTATCCCATATATCCTACGTTCTATTATACTGTTCCTCCTTCCGGGCTCTCGATAGAATTATGCATTTATCTTAAGGGTCGCCAGTCCATAAGATAGTAAAATAAGGATACATGAACAACTAATAATGATAATAAACAATAATTAACTCAATTATAAGTAAAAATAATCATGTTCTTGGACTTAATCCTAGATGAGGGTGTTTAACCACTCATGGACGTACAAAGATTCATAATAGTATAATCCATGTAATAATCAAAGATAAAGCTAAATTACAAGAGTTACAACCCTAATTGATTCCTTTTCTAGTGTATTGTCTCACCCACAAGTCGTACAAGGTGTTTACACAATAGTTGAAGTGTCCTATTTATACTAGGGACAAAGTTGCCGACTTTGATCTAGTTAGCGTGTTGAACCCTTATCACACTAGGTAGCATGGCATGCTGATATCATAGAGGGATACTAGTTTTTTGTATTCCAAAGTGAAACAAAGGGCGTGTCACACCCTTATAGAGGTGCTTAGGTAGCGTGACACGCCCCTAAGTCCACAACTTCCAGATTTGAGTGTTGTATTCTTCACGTGTTTTGTTCTTTGTTCGTTGCTTCGTGGTTGTGTTTCCTCTCAAAAAACTACTTGTAATTCATCCTAAAATCATGTTAGTCATATTAACAATCTTCCTATGCATATAACACCATGAATTAGAGCTTTAAACACACTAGAATCAAGAAAGACAAACTATAATAGTACATAGCTCAAGCTACGAATACTAGTTATCTTGTTTCAACTCTAAATGTACATTTTGCTTCCTACTTTGATTTGAATACACCTTAAACACTATAAATACATAACTTGACACTTAGTTTCTCATTTATACAAAGAGTAACTCATTACGCATACGAGAATTACTCAAAACTAAGCTAATTAAGGCTAGATAACCATACTTAGGTGCATAATTCCATCTAAGATCACTTAGAAACCAAATTATGATATTGGTTGGGGATGATATCATTATCATCATGAAACAATCCATAAAGACTACGAAACTCAATTACCAAATTCCAACCTTATCATAAGGCTGAAATTCAGTTTACAATCCAATATTCAAACCATGGAGAAACCATTAAAACAGGTAAAAAATCAATGCAAGTGTAAAACAACTAAAAACCCTCAATCCTCATTTGAATTAAACATTCAAGAATACATTAATATCAAGTAAATTGTTGCAATAATACAATAATTAAAATAGAAAGAGTCTAACATGCCTTTTTGACTGAAGGAGTTTGAGAAGAACTTAAATTTGAAGCCTTGGAAGTCGAACTTTGGGAAGAAAACCTTATTTTGTTTCTTTTGAGAGTGAAGGGGAGAAAGAGCATTGAAAAATTGATAGCTAATGAGTAAATAATTCTTAAAGAGTGATTTAAGTCATGGGGTAGGGTTTGAGGTGAGAAAAAGACCAAAATACCCCTAAAGAAATTGAAAAAGATTGCAAGGATTTATCTGTTGATGATAGGAGTTGGCAGCCCATCTACTAGTTGACTACTCATCAACTTAGGTCGTCTACCTCTAGCCACTTTTGGTCTTTACTGGTTAAGGTTGATGATGAGGTTGACAACCCGTCAACTAGTAGATGGATTTTCAACTTTGATCATCAACCCTTAGCCGATTTTGACCTTTTATTCCCAAAGGTTGATGACTTCAGTTCGTTGACAGCTCGTCAACCCCGTCATCAGCCTCTGGTAGACAGACACTCTCAGGTAAAATGAACATAACTTTCTACTCCGATATTGGATTAAGGTGAAATTAGATGTGTTGAAAATAAGACTCAAAGATCATCAATTTGGTATATAGTAGAAAACCTAACTTGTTTTATTCTAGGAGTAATGGTTGTTGGAAGTTGACCCAAGTAGGAACGTCCACTAAAACTCTATCGGTAGAAAAGTTCTCCACTCAACTTTGAGTTGGGAGATTTTTATGACCTAAATTCATCCCTAAAGATGTTCCCACACTATAGAATTGATCATCACACTTATATTTACATATAAATAATTGGGTTTGGGTTTGTACATGTAGGAACAATAGTTCAAATTCTAGTCCGAAAATGTGGGGTGTTACGGATAGCAAGTATGCCATATATATATATACATATATATACATACATACATACATACATACATACATACACATATCATTATTTCTTTGTGAAAATTCAACACATTTATAATATTTTAGCAAGATTGAAGTATTGAAATATCAAGAAACATTAAAATTGTGAACCAAAGAAAAAATTAAAGATCAAACCAAATAATGTTACAAGAAAGATATTCCTTTTCCGTATTTGTAATTGCATGGAATTTTGAAAGAAAAATTAAACAGAACATGTTGTCATATTTAGGAAACCAAGGAACAATCATTATAATACATGTTCCCATCATTTTAATCTTTTTTTATAATTTGGTATTCTCTATAATACCGAAAATTCCACGCCAATATTAAAACCATACTTCAAATACATGAAAAATAGAAAACCATGTTTTGGTAGTTTGATAAGTAATTTAGACATATATTAAGGCTACAAAAAGATTCTAGGTTTTAGAAAAGTCAAAATATCCCTTACCGATTGAATTATTAAACAGAATCTTGCTTGTCACGTCTCAAGATAATCTCTAGATATGACTGGCTCCCGCTAACACCACCTGTTGGGAGAACCAATCTTCTGTACACTTTACCAGTTAAAAATCACTAAGATAAGGTATGTGTAACTCCAGCTTATAAATAAGTAATGAATAATAATTCCACAATAAATCCATAAACAAATTATAAATTCAACAATCACTCTTGAACTAACTCTCTATCCCAAATTCTACACTAAGACCATAGAGAATCTGAAATAGATTTACATGAGTTCAACTTTCGGGCATGCAAATACAATGAGAAAAAATATAATCTAAATAGTTTAAGCTGAAACAAAAGCCTCCACGAATAATGTGAAGGCTTACCTTGGAAATAGAATCCTTACGAAGGAACCGCCACACACTAGTTTCACCTTGCGCTATAGTATCTGCAGACATGTAAGTAGGGAGTGAGCTATATATAAATATAACTCAGTAAGATCATCGGCTTGCTACTTTAAGTAGTCCTGGGACAAGTATTAGAAAGTACTATAACACCAAGAACATAAATTTAGTACACACACGAATTATATCATAATAAGGTGACCAACGATTCCCAACAATCCTTCATCAAGAACCATATGCCTAAATAAAAATCATACAAAGCACTTATCATAATTTTTAATTAAAGTAATTATCCAACACTAGGAGTTTAAAAAAAAACACAACACATATCAGGAGTATACACAATACTCAGGGAAGTATACACAATGTCCCATATCAAATCAACAAGCATACACAATGCTCAAGGGAAGCATACACAATGTCCCATATCAAATAAACAAGCATACGCAATGCCCAAGGTAAGCATACACAATGCCTCAATGGAATTAAGAAGCATACAAAATGCCTCAATCTCACAGTACAAAATCATATCACATCACAAAATAATTTATAACAGGAGAATTGATATTTTTAAACATAAAGTTATACGACTGGCCTTGAAGGCCACCGATTCTGCGAAGCACATGCTCGTCCTAACACATTAATCGGGCAGACAAAAATACACTTTCTAAATAAATTTAAAAAGCAAGCACCCAAAGCTTAAAAGTCTCACTTACCTCGGTAACAAGTTTTCCACAATCTTGTAATGCATAGAACACTAACCAAACAACCTCTAGTGGCTTCAATCTATCAAAAATATTTATTAAAGATATCAATCATACTAGTCAAGACCCATTTCTCAATGTCCCTAATTTTTAAGATTAAAGCTAAAATATAAATTAAAGATAAAATTATTTGTATAACATAACCCATTACTAAATCATATATTCAATAAATTAACACCTAATTGATCTCAAATAGCCAAATTGTTCTTGGAAATTTTATTAAAGAAATTTGCACTTCTATATCAACTATATAGCTAGTAGTGCAGCCTCTAATTGCTAAAAGAAAATTTGATCATCATCATTGGTCAGTGATTACTTATTCAACACTCATTATCATATATAAATATTCCTCTAATCATTACTCCAGTATATCTATTACAACAGTAGGCAAAATTTTCCATATCTTATAATTCTTAAGCCCTCATGTGAATATATATCAATATAAATATTACCTGCAGGTTCACACTTGAGTAGTGATCCAAAGATTCTCCTTGTGTTTGGTTATAAACTTTCAAGAGTTTTTTCCTTCATAAGTTTTTTTTTTCTTTAAAAAATAAAGGAATCAAGAAGCCCTAATATTCTATTCCTCTGAACTAAAATATGAAAAAGAAAACTGAATAAGGGAGAGGTTTTTGGCTTTTGGATTTTGGATTGCTCACTTTAATTTCCTTAATTAATATAATAGTAATAATAGTATTGACTAAATTACTCATTTACCCCTCATTAAAAGAATTGAGTTATTACATTACTATAATCAACTTCAAAGGAGCATAAATTCTAGATTACTAAGAGTTTCTAATCTCAAAACATACCAAAAGATAGATAATTTAATTATCTTTCCAATGCATTCAATTTTGCCTTAATCCGATATCGGAGTAAACATTGTGTCCAATTTACTGAAGCACTATCGAAGCTGCTAGTAATGATGACTCAGACGATGAGTCATTATCAGACCCTTACGAGTCGTAGGGTGACTCAGCATCACAACAGTAAGGATAAAAATTTGAGTCCCAGATAACAAACTGGGCCATGACTCATCCCTAGACACTACAGACCGTCACCAAAATCGTCGAGACTGATATCAACAGCTTTTTAGATGATTTTAAAAGAGTTTTTTGGTTATTTCTCACTCTTTTAACCCCAAAACTACATTATTTCAGCTATTACAAGAGGTATAAATTTATTTAATCACTCTAAATACCTCATTATTTTCCACAAACTCTTTCTACATCATAAAATCAAGCGATTCAACTCTTAAGCAAGTCTAAGCCTAGGGTTTTTCCAAAGCCAAATTTTCAAGGCTTCAGTCCAAAATTTCACCAGTCCAGGTATGCGAGTATTCAATAAGGGATGCATTTCACCCTTATGCTCAAAATATAGTTTTAAAATATATATGTCAGTTATGATTTCTATGAGCTCATGATCTAGGGTTACTACCAAATTATTCAAAATTCTTAAAATTCAGTTCTATCATGTTATTTTATTATTATAGTTTCCATTCAAAGTTATTATGCATATTTTTCTTGGATTTAAATTAGTTATTTCAATATGTTATGGATTATGCATGTTTTATCGATTTCAACCTCTTTCAGAATAATTATGCATGACTTAGTGGATTTCAGTCTATATTAGTTGACATACCATGTATTTTCATAAAATTTAGTATCTTTACATAATTATAATTATGAACCCTAAATATATTAATAAATTTATAATTTTGGACTTGTTCTATGAAATTTTCCATTTTCTATTTGAGCATTACATTGTCATTATTAGTTGCATTCTTCAGAGATGGAAGGCTATGAACACCTGATGACTTAGAATATCATGTAGTGTCAATCAAACACTCAGTCCTTTAGTTTTTATGATTTAGAATGCTTTTAGACAAAAAAATTATTTTTCAAACTCAAGACTTCATATTATTGAGCTATTCAATATATCAGTTTATATTCAGTTAGGTATAGTACTTAGCACCGAGCTTTTAGTAGGCTGAGACCTTTTAGTAGAAATCACTAAGTCCAAAAACTAAAGCACTACCATAGGTTCTAAAGGGTCACCCATCGGATCAGGTTTGGCACCTTAGTCCTTTTGGACATCAATTTAGTGGTACCACGTCAAACCAACCTTTATACCCTAGCAAGGTACATTGGACCCTTATTGATGGGGTTTAGATATTGAACTCCATGTTTACCTCATATGTTTATATGCCTGTTAACAGTAGCTCCCACAGTCAAACTCAGTTATTGCACAAATTTGTAAGCAGTGTATTCAGTAGAATGTTCTTTTGTTACATGTTTATTTACTTGGTCATTGCATCAGTTCACATCCCATTGCTCCAGACCTAGTATTTATATATGACCTTCAGTTTAGTTTTACTTTCTTTTATACTATGACTTTTCAAACTCTCTATATGTATTTTATATAGGATCATTGTACTATAGTTTAACTCCATGCATTCAGTTTGCAATAAAGTTCATCTCTTTATTTTTAGTTAGCATTCAACATAGTTTTACAACATATTCAACATCAACTTGAGATTAAATATAGTAGTTATGCTTCTATTACATTCTAGTTTGCAGAAAAGTTTTAGCTCATGATTTAGAGATTTCACTACGCCTCATAGATTTTATGTACAAACATGTTTTAAATGTATTTTGAAGTAGATGACTTACATCCTCAATTTCAAAGAATATTTTAAGTTCTTTCATGACTAGTATATATCTCACATACTAAGTATATTACAAAGTAATGATCGCATACCTCTTCTGCCTATATTTTTCATGTGATGTAGATTTAGGTGCTTACTATTAGGATCATAGTCAAGTAAATCGTAACATTCAGCTAGCATATGATGAGTTCTCTTATTTTGAAGAATCAATTCAGTTGTCGTTCCAGTATTTCATTTTCTTATTCATATGTACTGATTAGGGATAGTTGAGGGTCATGTCCTAACTACTTATAGGCAGTATTATTAGAGGCTTCATAGATAGTTAGTTAGAGTTATTGTATGTAGTTTAAGTTCTTCTTTTTTCTAGAATACAATGTTGTAAACTTTTAATAGTAACATATTGAAACATCTTATCCGATGATTATGCTTCCACTCAATCAATTTAACTTTATGTATGTTTTAATCAGTTGCTCAAGCATTATGCTAGGACCATGGGTTAGCTTGGGACCACTTGGGGTTTTAAGCATTGTGTTATTACTAGGAGGTAGTATCGAGTTGTGACAAACTAGGTTTCAGAGAACAAGGTTCAAGAGTCCTAGAAAGTCTAGTAGAGTCTTGCAAAATGGTACATAGACGTCTATACTTTTCTTTGAGAGGCTATAGGGTATTTTGGGAAATGTTTTCCCTCTTTGAAATCTCAGATCGTGCAGTAGAGATGTTCTCTAAGAAACTTATATAGATTATTGCATTGCTCTATTCTCACTGACTATGCCTTTTATTTTTTTGAAGTAATAGAAATAGTCAAGCTTAAATTCCTACTGATAGAGTTTTCTCAAAGAAATCCCCACAGATAGTTATGAGATTGCACGTGGGCTTGAAAGAATCCCACCAGTTCCTTTAAGTTCCAAAGTTTGAAAGAGTTTGTTTTTATTTATGAAAATCATGCATTGAATTAAAGTTAGATGTGTCCTTAGATCCCTTCTTAGAATCCTATGGTAGCATGACCTAGAGTTAAAAGTATATGGCTAGAAGTGTAGCAGCAGTAAAGTGGGGATAGTATTTATCTAAATTTAGTAGATTATGTATCCATGGAGCCAGAAAGGTTATGTGTATTTTGTATAATAACACTTTGAGTGAGATTTACCTATTAAGAGGACTTATAGTATGTTAATTCTTTAGTCAAGATCGATATTTACCATCGACCAGAAAGATAGAGATGCTTGTTAAGGTTGGGTATGTTCATAAAATTTTGAGTGGGTTAGTATTTCATGATTTTTATCCAGTAGTAATAAGTTAGTGTAGTTCATTAAATTTTTTGGGGATATCCATATTAAGTGTTAGAATCTAAGTTTGAATTATGGATGATTAAGCTAATAGAAATATGAATTTTGAATTCTAGAATGATAAAGTGTGAACTTAGGGTATTGTTATAATTCATAAGGTTCGAAGTTAATAAGCGTTTTAAGTTACTATGATGATTTTTGAGGCTATAGAAAATTAAGAGTTGTATCTCAGAAGAAAGTACTAGAATTGGGTTTTACACTTTCAGATATAGTCTTTTAGGAGGAGCTTAATATTTATTTGTACTGTGGTTTCCCAAACTCTAGAGTAGATGTAACGACCCGAGATCCCATCCCGAGATGTCACATAGTGCTTATGGACCCGAAGGACCATATGCTAACCCTTTACTAATATCTGTACCTGTACACTGCATAATATCTAAAATAAATGTGGAAAACTAGCCATAAGGTTCAACACATCTATGAATACTCAAAATACAGAAAACAGAATACTAATACATGTGACATCTGTCTAAAAAGCCTCTAAACTGTCTGAACTTCGGAGTTGATGGGACATATTCCTAACTAACTTCGTCAACTGAAAATATAAACATAGTCTGATGCAAAATAGTAAATTGAGATTCATCCTCAGAAGAAAAGGACTCAATGCTACGGCTACTGCTGCTGACTGGGATTGAACTACTGAGGAAACTTCGGGTCCTGTGCCTCTGAACCTATGGTGCCAAATAAAACACCATAGCGCAAATGCATCAGTACAAGGATGTACTGAGTATGTAGATGAGGTAAGGCTAAATGCAATGGCTCATGCGTGCACAATATCTAAACTGAATAATCATGAACACTAGAACACATACATGAATGAACAGACCATAATCACAATCATCACAATCTAGATACTGAAACTCGGATACCACTTTATAGCAGACTGAACTCACTACTGACACTGAGATACTGAATCACTGATTCATTTGATACTGATAACTGAGGATCTAGATGCACTTATATCAAGGAATAAATTATGAGCTTTACTGCTCTCGACTAACAAAATTAACGATCAACCTCTCTAATGAATGATTAAGGAAGTTATTATCAATGGTAAGGAAATGATCATATCTGAATATGACAACAAGAATACTCAATAGAATTTGAGACTGTGAATCAAGCCTGTCTGGCGGCATATCTTTGAATATGATATCAAATAACTGTATATGAGACCAAGCCTATCTGACGGGATGGTCCATGAATTAATGGAACTATCTAAGTTTCTTATAATGATAGATGATTGTATATGACAGTCCTGATTTTTGAAGATTGATACTAAAATTGAGACTGATTCTGAAACTAAAACTGTGGGAAGTAGTTACTTAACCGACATTCTCCGACCTACCACAGGTGGGGTCCAACCTGTAACCTCAGCTGGAAGGGTGTCAATATTGTGCCACGAGTAAAGACCTCTCTTTGGTCAATCCTCTTTGATGGATGACCCTTACCAGGAAGTCGACCTAAGGCAATATAATAGTTAAATACTCCCCCTCTGAAGGTGACAGCCTTTTCCTGACGGTGAATCCTGTATCCTGTGCTGTCTATGCAGTTCTGGATGTCAGGGATTGCTGCTAACGACTTTGGCCTCTCTCGCTGATGGAAGGAGCCGCCACCCTTTCCCTTGCTCAGTGCTAGTTTCTACTCCCAATTGAAAGACTCTGAACTAAATTCTTAACTGAACGCAACTGAACTGAATCTAATACTAATCATATTTCTCAAAAGATCAGAATGATTTACACTGAGATCACTTGGTTCTATATCTGATAGAATACAATTAGATCACGGTATCTGACTGGCGATACAAAGCTTGAATAGATGATTCGAATCGCTTCTGAGATTACAATTGAACACTTGAGTACTATTAGATCTGAGATGATTTTAGGACAGAGGCTAGATTACAAGATATATGGATATTATAGAGATAATTGAGATTACTGAGCTTTCTTAAGTTCTGAAATTGTCTGAAGATACAGAGTTCTATAGTTCACTGAGTTCTGAGAATCATGGCTCGATTGGAATTATCGTTAAACTGACACGGGCTCTAGAAAATAGCTAAATTGTCGAGTATAAATACTCCCAGGACTCGATAACATAAAATAAAGTATAATTATTCCTCCATCATCACAACCATTCGTTCATTATCATCATCACAATCATTCATTCATCATCACAATCATACATTCATCATCATTACCATTAAATCATCTCTTCAAGTATTTAGGAATCATATCATATGTTCAGCCTCACAATTACTAAGACATCACTTCCAGCATTTAGGGATCATAAACATATAATAGCGTAGAGAAAACATGCTACTAGATCATACTCCATTCAACAAGGTCTTTCCTCAAGTACTTCACACCTAAATCAATATTGACATGTATTTGGACATCATATGATTTGGGAAAAACTTCATACTATCATGTCTCAACTTACTTGCTAACCACTTGGCTTGTATTAAAAGCTTAGCATATATCAAAGAGCACATAATTAGGGAATTTACTATCATCACATTTCCACTTGCTTACTATGGTCCTTCAACAATCACTAGACACGCACGGGTTCATGATTATTTGGGGATTTCCCACTATCATGGAATAATTCATCCACTTGGGAATTTTATCAAACACTAGGCATGCATAAACTAACTCATAATTTGGGGTTTCTTCTTCAACATACTACAATGGCCCTTATGCTTCACCTAAGATCTTTATCAAACCTATGGGGGACATGCTTCGCTTATTCAACCATTTCTACAACCAAATGCCATGAACACATCACATAAATTACACATACTAGGGTCAAAGCTCATAAATCTTGTACACAAATATGGATCAAAACTCAACATCACAAGGAACATCAATTTCAACTCATAAGAAATCATGGAATCTCGTAAGCATAAAAATCTTGAAGTTTTAAAAAAAGATTCTTGAGCTTCTTAGATGAAAGGGACCCAAGAATCAACATCTACATACCTTGGAAAAACTCTTTTCTTGAAAGCCTTTGGAGAGATTCTTGATTACTCTAGATCTTTCTTCATTTTTGCTTGAAGAAGAGAGAAGATTTTAATTTTTTGGAAACCCTAATTTTTGGAGTGGAAAGAGAGAAAATGAGGCCAATTCTCGTGTAAAGGGGGTATATATAGGGGTTGGGAAAAGCCCCTTTTTGTCCTTGGAATTAAACTGAAAATCCAGATTTTTCATGCTGGCACGACGCGCCATAATCGTGCTAGTTCACACTGGAAAATGGACAATTGGGAAACTGTATGACGATGCGACGCAGTGGAAATCGCATTGCCCCCTTGATTGCGAACTAAAACTATATCGCGATGAGGTAGAATCACGGAGGCTCACTGGATTTTGACGATTGTCATTTTTGCTGGCTCCGCGATGCGCTAAGGTGCCAGGTGGCACACTGTCTTACTAAAATGGCTCTAACTCTTCACCTGAGTATCCGATTTGGGTGAATTCAGTATCGATGGAATGCTTATTCAATGATCTACATGAAAAAAAGTATAAATTAGGGAAATTCCACACGATTCAAAGTATTTTATGCTTGAGAAGGTATTTTTGAAACTTTTAGACTAAGATTTCTACTTTACTGAATACGCTCTAAGGCTCAGACTGGAAGAGGACTCTGCGGGGCATTACAATAGAGTGATTGTAGTTTAGTTTATATTTTATTGAAGAGGTCCACAGACTTAGAATAATAGATTTAATCTAAAGGGGAGATGATAGAACAAGGAACCACGTCAAGTTTTCAGATTCTAGTAGTTATAGTGATGAGTTCTAGAACAATACTAGGGGAGGAAGGTACCCAACCCATTCTTATATGGGTACAAATTTTGTACTTCAGTCATTACGATATTCTACTCATGCCTTACAAGTCAGCTCTATGATCATAGCTTATATTCATGCACTTTATACAAAATATGTTCTCTCCCAGTTCCTTGTATAAGGAGTGACAGTATACTCAGAAGTACAACTCATATTCCATGAATTTATGAATTCCAATCTCAAGTCATGTAGCTCATGATTCATGTACTCATGTTCTATAGTACGTTCAGTTCCAAGTACTCATGATATATCCATAATGACTAGTGAGACACTACTCCAAGTATACTCTCAGATCATATCTCTTGAAACAAATTTATTCCAATTGTATTTTACTCCTTAGGCCTCAATTACATTCTGAATTCATGAAAGTCCTTATGTTAAAATTTGACAGTATTCCTCTTATATCAGACCCTCATATTCTAGTTCTTTAGTGACCCTTCTTATGCTATGATGGTGATGTTGTTGGCAGTTGAGTGATAGGCTTGAATAAGCTTCATCGCTTCTAGTGGATATAGAATATAGATTCCTATAGTTGAGACCAGTATAGTCATTTTAGTAGTGATGCTTTATATCTTCAAATAAATCTTGATCAAGGTATGAGCATGCAACTATACTTGGCCTCTAGTAGCCACTTATAGTGTATCCCTCGGATGGTTAGAAAATTCAGCTAGTTAAGCATGTATGTTTGTAGGAAGGAGCACAATAAGAATGTTTCTAAGTTATACTTTATTAGCCCCATTGATTAAAGAATATTAGTTCTATCCTTATTTTTGTCCTAGGATACTCTTGTTTCATGATAGGAAACTTCGGACAATAGGTGTATCATATTCAGCTCTAAGTCATTTTTTTATAAGGTCGAACTAGCGATCATGACCCGAGCTGAGGCCCTAGCCGCGACGGGCAACCTGAACTACAAAGCCCTAGAAACCCCTAGCATACTATCATAAGAAAAATCCATACATAAATCAAAGTGTGGAAGTTATAATAAAATTCAAGGAAAGTTATAATACAAACTGTGTCAACAAAATAAGACAATACAATACCCAAATTCTGTCTACAAAGCCTCTACAGAATACTAAGTGTCTAAGTTGGGACAAGGCCCCCAGCGGACCATAAACTGTATTAGGTAAACATAAAAATAACATGCCTTCCAAAAGATAGATGGCTCACCAACTCTGTCATTATCTCATATGCTCTACTGATGTGATGGACAATGGGACAGAGCCCTAGGACCTGTACTATGAGGGGCTCAATACTCGAAAGTACTGTTATATAGAACAAATCCAAAAATATAAAATATATTATGTATAACACAAGTGAGAGCATTTCATAAAAATAAGTCAGCATAAAATAATTGAAAAATACATGGCCATAATTTGATGAGCTTCAACCATTCTAGTAAACACCAACTCAACTCTTTGTATTACTTCTGAGATAGATGGTACACCATATATTTCTAATACCCATGGGCTATATGGTCCGCCATTAACTCGTCGTCCAAGTCCCCTTATCCAAGTTTGCGTCAAGGATTTGGGTTCTAAATACTATTCTAGTATACAGGTGCTCGAGGGCAAGTATACATTGAATGTTACCAATCATGTCCCCTAAATTGACAAAACTCAGTTTCCAGCAATGAGCCCTTATACTCAAATACATTTTTTGGGTAACCATCTAACTCTCTTTAAGCCCATTTTTAGTTTTTTAAAACCATGCTTCATGCTTATAAAAGTTCACTTCTCATTCTTTTAAAGGCATATCATACTAGGGTATCGTCATACCCAAACTTGCAAGTCATTCATATCATACCACATCATATCCATAGCCCTTTTTATTCAACATCATGCAAATGAACACCAAAAGAGTTATCAAATCACATGAGAGTTCTTATTTTCAAAATCATATGAAACTTATATAAACACTCTCTCTTTTCAAGACTTTAACACACTGTGCACAATTCTTTCATTAATCACATGTAGATTCTTCATTAGGAAAGCATAACATTTAGAATAGAAATCACCTTTCTTCATTAGGAAAGCATACATTTAGAATAGAAATCACCTTTATTCATTAGGAAAGCATAGCATTTAGAATAGAAATCACCTCTTTGAAAAAGACATAAAAAATTATCCATAATAAATAAAGAAGCATTTAAACTCGAGAATCATCCTCATTCATAAAAAGCCCCAACATTAGTTATACATAAATGTCAAGATAAAAAAGGGGCTTATAATTCATGCTCTCAAACTCAATTCACAATTCATAACATGCTAAGACCATAAATTTCATCATGGGGAAGGGAATTTCGCAAGTCATGTTCATAAATCACTTTTCGAACTCAAATTATGTATGCACAAGATTATAAATTAAGCTTATGGAAAAATCCCATGATAATTACGTACTTTCATCAAAACGGATTTATGATGCATGCTTTTTAATCGATTTCCAAAATCTATGACATATGCATGCATACATACGTACATACATACATATATATATTTATATATATATATATAAATATATATACATATATATATACATATATATATATATATATATATCTTTAAAACTTGTTAAATTCATAAAATTTATGCCGATGAATTTAGGATAGTCCCACACACCTTTTTGATGAACAAGAATTTGAAATAGCTTGAGATCTAGTCTTGGAAGTATGAGCCTTGGAAGAAATCCTAATCTTTATTTCTCTTTAGAGTGGAGAGGATTAGGAGCATTTAAAACTAATTATTAATGGCTAATAATGCTTATTGGATGATTTAAGTCGTGGGAGAGGATTTTGGGGTGATGAAAAGGAAAAAATACCCCAAAAGAAACCAATAAAAATGCAGGAATTTCCTAACTAACGACTAAGTTGACAAGCCGTCAACTTGGTGACGTCCCGTCACCCTAGTTGTCAATTCTAGATGGGTGTTGTCCTTTTTTGGTTAAGGTTGACAACTAGGGTTGATGGCTCCTCAACTTATTTGTCACCTAGTTGACAACTCGTCAACTTAGTCATCACTTTCTGACAGTCAGACACTCTAATGTAAAATGAAAAAAACTTTCTACTCCGACGTCAAATTAAGGTGAAACTAATTGCATTGGACATATGAGTCAAAGATATTTAATTTTGTATATAGTAGGCCATGTAACTCATTATATACTAGGATTAATGATCGTTGGAATTTTACCTACATTGAAACGTTCACTAAAGCTTAATCGCTAGAAACGTTTTCAACTCGTCTTTGAGTTAGGAATTTTTTTGGCCTTAATTCATATTCAAAGGTATTCCCACACTATTGAATTTATCATGACACATAGATTAACATGAAATCATTGGGTTCAGATTTATACATGTAGGAATGATGGTTTGAATATTAGCCCGAAATGCGGGGTGTTACATTATCTACCCCTTGGAATCATTCGTCCTTGAATGATGGCTAGGAACTTGTTGAAGCTATAGAAGTATGGAATAAAGGATGTAACCTCAGATTAGGACTTTTTATTTTCCTCAATGAACCATACATAGGTATTCAAGAAGAGCTTTATGATCTCACCAAGTAAATCATGTAAGCACAAATCATGAGATAACGAGACTCGACATAGACATGATCTTAGCATGTGTTCTATGGAACATGATCATAACATTTTAAGGCATGAATTTTTCTAAGAATCCTCAACCTAATTAAGATTGGTACAAGACATGAACTAAGATTTTTGGGGGACATAAGAATAGAATGGAAACATTCTTTACCTCAAATGATACGTCTAATAACATTTAAATTTTACGACGCTTCTAAACTATTCTTTAAGCTATGAATACCACATTTCAACATTCCAATCTTATACTTACCCCTCTAAATACATAACTACAAGAGATTGAGTCTAACTGCATCGTACTTCTATGCTGAAGCTTAACCCAGAGTAAAAAGGTTCTAGCTTAAGCTATGGGACCCTTTAATCTACATAACTTTAAGAATATTACTTCACCTTATTACTATTATCAAACAATTTACAGGCCTTAAATTGAGGATTACTAACCACATAGCCCATTGGTTTGTGTATTGATTAATCACAACGTTCAAGCCTATCTTTACTACACCCATTATATGGATCTCCCCACTAAAACCATCAAATTCAATCATTCTACAAAGGTTTTCACCAAAGATTCCCCTTCCTTACTTTTCATGTCCATCTCCCTCTTCCCTCTTCACGTACCACCTTAGCTCGAGAAACCACACCAAAACTTTCACATTCAAGAACATTTACTCCCTTATTTAAAATATTACTATGCTCCCACAACCACTAACATACTAACATAAGGAGGTTCATTGATTGACTAGGGCAAAAACATCAAGAATCAAAGTAACACTATTCAATTATAACCTATATTTGTTGATCTACTCAAGATGGGGAATGAGATGCCAGATATGATGCAATAGGCATGAAGTACTTCATATATCAGATGTCTAGATTATAAATACAAAGTCATTTGGGTACAAACATAGTACAACATGAGTTCTTAGGATTGGGCACAGTGAGAAACATATGAGCATATATCATATTGTATAGCATAAAGATGCAATTCATGTAGTCAATGATTGAGAAAAGAATTGATGCTTGAAGCTATTGCTTCTCATTTTAAGAGTTGAGATAGTCATGAGTTTGCATTAGCCTTATCACTTTGGCTAATCCTGACGTAAAATGAATTGGTAACATATAGAAAGTATAGTTTCTTAGTACCAAGCATGATGTGAGACACAAATTTATAGATCATGAACATCATAACATAGAGCTTGAATACTTGAAAGATTGGATTACTGAGGGACATTATTGTTTTTAGTTTGGAGGTCGGATCATGGAAATAAGTGCATAGAGAACTTGAACCATAGGCATAGGCATGACTTGAATACATAAGACATTAGCAGAATGGCCTCTTAAATTGAAGTAGGAGAAGTTCGCTTGAATGGAATAGATTTATTATGATTCTTCCTTGAAACTTGTCACCATGAGAAAATATGGAAACTACCTTAACTCACCATCTCCCCCTTAGATAAAAGTAACAATCCTAGAATTGAGGACATATCCTCTTATTAAATCTATAGCCACAACTCTCAAAACCAAAAGGGGTATCACTATATATATAGACGCTAAACTCCCTCTGATAAACTATACTCTAAAGGCATTGCTTTCTGGGAATTGCTACTCTTAACTTTTGCTTGCCTCTATAGCCATCACCCTACAACTCACACTTTCATGAGCATACACACCCATGATTTTCTCACATAACAGTCAATTCTTCACTACTTAGTAGACTAGCATTACACCTTTAATTGCATATCCTCACAACTTAAAAGAAGTTTTTAACACTAGACCAAAAGCTCACATTATCTATCTCTGTTTTCCTCAATTCAACTCTAAATAACACCATATAACATCTCTCTAGCATTCTCTATATTAAGAAATTCAAGAATATGAACTAGGCACACATGACACTTATACACTTAGGACTTCATATGAAAACAAGCTACCTGGAGTTTAAATTATTCTTATAAACCCAATACTCTTATCCACCTAGTGACTCAGCCATAATTTATCATTTTAACACTAATCTTCATGTGTATTTATATATCATAATTATCACCTTAATTTATCAGCAAGTTGCCAACCTAGGTTGTGGCACACATCAAATCAAGCCTACTAACTTAATCCCACAAAATGTGCTTTATCAATCTTAACCTATCATTATTACCACCACAATCCATATTAAAGTTCAAGCCTATTATCTAGTACCAATCATATACCACCGATGAAGCATGCCACATCTTATACTAGTCCATCAAATGGGGAAAATCAACCCAAATCACTTATTTCACCTAACTACGGCCCACAAGTTCATTCTTAACACAACATTACTACCACATATTATAATCTACCATACTCCATCTCACATGTAATACTAGTTTACAACTACTAGAGAGAAAATAATCAAGTAGGTAAGGTGTAATACCTCACGATTTTCCTAGCCTAAACTTGTCCCAAAAATGACAAGTAGTAGTTTATAGAATGAGTGATGTTTACTTTGTGTGAAATTTTGTAGATTTGGACTTTCCATAGCATAGGAAATTGATTTATCTTTCCAACGATATAAGATTCACCTAAATCTGATAATCGAATAAGAAGTTATAACTATTTAAGTTCCAGTCATAATACATCATGATTTGGGTCCTTAGCACATCGTGAAGAAATGTAAAATCATAATTTTCAATTTCCAGTGAGACTCCATAATTTTGGCGCATCGTGGGGAGGCCCAATTTTTCGTTTGGCAATTTCCAGTGTCACTCCGGGATACTGGTGCATCGTGCCAGTAGTCGAAATGGCAAACTTAGGGGCTCCGCAATGGTGGTGCATTGCGGAGGTGAACCAATTCCCACTCATCCTTTTTCCAGTAAGCCACCGCAATTGTAGCACATCGTAGTGGCCACCCAGATCGGGAAAAATTATGTTTTCCAGTTTAATTTAATAATTTAAAGAGGGTATTTTGGTAAATTCCCAACCCCCAATCCATCCAAAAACATAAGATTACTCTAATATAAAAGCACTTTATGCCCTATTCATTATTCTTCTCAAAGCAAAACCCTAGTTCATTATACTTCCTCTCCAATAAACTCAGAATTTCTCCATTAATTCTCCAAGATAGTCTAAATTTAAGAATTTCCAATACAAGAACACTAAGAAGCCATCTTCAAAACATCAATAGGAATTCAAGATTCGAGTTTCTCATCAAAGATCATCAATTAAGATATGTGGGGTTTGAACAAGGATAATTCTTTCATCCTTGTGCCCAAAATGCAATTTTAATTACAAACTATCTGAATTATAGATGATTTTTCATGAATTTTATGTTAGGGTTTATACCCATTATCATTATTTGCAAGATTATGAGATTTTTCATGAGTTAGAAGTTGAATTACATGATTATGTTTATATTTCCATGTATATTGCTGAAATTTCCAGATTTTGAGTTGATATATCAATAATCATATTATCAAGTATAAGCATTTTGATGATTTAACCTAAGGTTGATGCATGGGTTATTTATCCCAAGATTAAATATGTTTACTTCAAGAAAGATGATGCTTTAAGCATCTTCTGAACATATTATTTTTAGATTTTTGGAAAATCTTTGATCTTTGATCATCAGTTTAGCTATGGAATCCACTTTATAAAATTTAGATCAACTTTATGTACAAATTTAAAAAGATAAATGCATATTTGGTTTTAGATAAACCCTTATGCTAGTTTTAAAAGTGGATTTCTAATAGAATAAGCATAGCAACTAATAAGGGAGTAGTATTTAGCATCGAATGGGAAGTGTGGTTTTAGCGGATCTTACTTCCACAAAACTATGCAGCTAACATAGGTATAGATTATTAGATTATTCCCACTTCTATATGGATGACAGTTACAGATGTGATCACTTAGCTCAGGTTATACTCCCTGGCAAGATTATGACACCTCTCCCCAACGTGAGGTTTCTTCCTTAGGAGGATGAGATGTTGGTCTCCTTGTTAGCTCACATGATTTATATCGGTTAAGAGAACCTCCTTTCAGATAAACTAATTTCTTTAAAGCCCTAAGATGAAGTGTTTTCTAGATTTTATAAACTAAGTGTAAAGGCTCAAAAACTTACTCAGATATTACATTACTTTAGATTCTAGTTTCAGAATTACAGCTTTTAGTTTTCAAACATAAAAGGTGAGCCCTTTTTCACTTAGCCTACATGGTTTGAGAACAAGAACAAAATACAGATTTCAGAACTAAGTGTAATGGCTCCCAAGATTTTGATTACATGTTTTATTATTCATGATTGGACTTTCAGTTTTTAAATTACTCAAGCTTACGTGATTCATCTACATTTATCATGCATGATGTTTTCTATAAACTATGATGATACTGTTTACTTATTGCATGCACCCCCATATACTCAGTACATCATCAAAGTACTGATCCACATATACGTCTATGTGCCACATTGTCTCATAATATAGGTTCAGGTGCTCAGTGTCAGCAGTGAGAGTGATTTTTGAGCATCTCATCTACATCACTGTAGTTGGTGAGTTCTCTTAGTTCAGGGACGTAGCTATTCAGATTTCTAGTTGCTAGTAAATGTTTTTATTGTTCTCTTCAGTCAGTTGGAGTCAGTTAGAGCCTATCCCCGCGACTCTCAAGATTCAGTTAGTAGAGGCTTGTCGGAAAACTAGATTCAATCTTAGATTTTATATGTCGTATTTAGATCATTCAGTATTTGTTTTATCAGATTGATGCGATAAGTATTTTCATATATACTCAGAATTTTCAGATGGTTTTCTGCGTTTGTCAGTATCATATATTCATTTTTCCCTATTTTAAGATCTAGAGTTAGTAGAAGGAAGCCAGGGTTAGCTCAGGACTTCTTGTAATTTGGAGCACCTTGTGGCATTCCGAAAACTAAATTTTAGGGCGTTACAAACTTGGTATTAAATCCTAACTTTTGGAGGGTCCTTGGGAGTCAAACATACCGCATTACATAGAATCTTGATCATCGGTGTGAAGTGTGCCACATCTATGGGTAAAAGGCTATGAAGTGTTTTAGGAAACCATCTCTTCTTTCATAATACATTATGCTTACAGCTGTCTCTATCTACTATTAAATCATGCTCTTTTATGATAGAATATGCCTCCTAGAAGAGATAATGCCCATAGAAATGATAACTAGCCACTTTAACCTGCAGATCTTTTGAATGAGAATGTGTCACATATAGAGTTTGGGGCTGCCTTTCAGGCACTAGCCCAAGTGGTGACAACAAATGTTCAGGGTAATCGTCTGGCTGCAGCCCCACCTCAATAAGATGGAGACTTAGCCGCAGCTACAATTTGAGGCTTTATGAGAATGAAGCCGCCAAAATTATTTGGGTCAAAGGTAGGTGAGGACCCACAACTTTGTCTAGATGAGGTGAAGAAGATCACCCAAATTGTGTATGTTTCTAAAAAAGAGAGTATAGAATTATTATCCTATAGACTAAAGGATGTTGCTTATGATTGGGTAGTGACGTGGAAGAAGAGTAGAGGGGAGAATGCAAGTCCTATGACTTGGAAGATATTTCAAGATACGTTCTTAGACAAGTTCTTCCTACTTGAGATAAGAGAAGGTAAGATAGAAGAGTTCATGAACCTGAGGTAGGGCTCTATGATAGTGAAAGAGTATTGCCTCAAGTTCAACCAGTTGTCTAAGTATGCCCCTGACCAGATGGCTGACTCTAGATCAAGCATGAGTAAGTTTGTGACTGGTGTGTGTGGGTTGGTGGTTAAGGAGTGTAGAACTGCTATGCTCAATAGAGACATGGATCTTTCTAGAATGCTCAATAGAGACATGGATCTTTCTAGATTGATAATACATGCTTAGCAAATTGAGGCAGAGAAGATGAAGAAAAGAGAGAGAGTAAATAAGAGAGCTAGAACAGGGCAGTTTGAATATGGTCAAAATAGGTCTGGAGAATGAAATCATTCATAGTTTTAGAATCGTTCATCTATGCCCGTACCTTCTTTATCCAATGCTCTTGAACCCAAAAATCGCCAGGAACAGTGGGGTAAGTCTTCTATGCCCAGATCTCAGAGTAGTGTGGGTGGTAAGCCCAGTTATCCTCAGTGTGGTAAAAATCATCCTAGTGAGTGTTTGGCTAGTTAGAAAGGTTGTTTTAGATGTGGTAAGTTAGGCCATAACATTTGATATTATTCACATGCTAGCCAGGGAAATAGGGATGCACGTCCCCAAACTCAAGCTAATAATGTACCAGCTCTCTAGGTTGCCTAGCCCCATATCAGGGCGCTTCATCCAGTACCAGTGATGATTAGTGCTAGAATTAGTTCTATGCTTTACCATCCCGCCAGGAGCAGGAGGATTCTCCAGATGTTGTTATAGGTATGCTTTGTGTATTTTAATTTGATGTTTATATGTTGTAAGACCCCGGGTCAAGTTTTTCTTATGTGACCCTATTAGTTGCAGTAAATTTTGAGGTAAGTTCCAAAAATATCCCTGAGGCTTTCCTGGTTTATACTTCAGTAGGTGAGTCAGTTATTGCTAAGCGAGTCTACAAAAGTGTCCTATCACTGTTCTTCATAGAGTCGTGTTAGCAGATTTGATAGAGTTAGATATGATTAATTTTGATCTTATTATTAGTATGGATTGGATCTATTCCTGTTATGCTTCTATAGATTGTCGCACCCCAGTGGTGAAGTTTCAGTTTCCAAATAAGCCAGTCTTTAAGTGGTCAGGTAATTCAGTGTCTCCCAAGAGTCATTTCATATGTTATCTTAAAGCCAGAAAGTTGATTTCCAAAGGTTACATCTATCATCTAGATCGATTCAAAGACACTTAGTCTGAGACTCCAACAATTCTATCAGTCGAGGTAGTAAATGAGTTTCCTGATATTTTCCCAGAAGATCTCCCAGGGGTACCCCTCGATAGGGAAATAGAATTTGGTATTGACATTCTTCCAAATACTCAGCCTATTTCTACCCCTCCATATCGTATGGCTCCTATAGAGCTTAAGGAGTTGAAGGAGCAACTCAAAGATCTTCTAAATAAGGGTTTCATAAGGCCTAGTGTTTTCCCATGGGGCGCTCCCATCCTATTTGTCCAAAAGAAAGATGGTTCTTTGCGTATGTGTATTGACTATCATCAGCTGAATAAGGTTACAGTCAAGAACAAATATGCTCTTCCTAGAATTGATAACCTGTTTGATCAATTATAAGGTGCCAGTTATTTCTCAAAGATAGACCTTAGATCCAGCTATCATCAGCCTAAAGTAAGGGAGTGTGATATTCCAAAGATAACTTTTAGAACCTGCTATGGTTATTTTAAGCTTATAGTCATGTCTTTCGGGCTAACCAATACTCCAGCAGCTTTCATGGACCTCATGAATTGAGTGTTCAAATAGTATCTAGATATGTTTGTCATAGTATTCATAGATGATACCCTGGTATACTCCCGCTGTGAGGATGACCATGTGGATCATCTTGGAACTATCTTGCAAACTCTTAGAGATTATTAATTGTTTGCCAAATTTAGCAAATATGAATTTTGGATTAGATCAGTAGCCTTTCTCAATCATATTGTTTTCACCAATGGCATTAGAGTCAATCCCCAAAACACAGAAGCCATAAGGAATTGGCCTAGACCTATCTCTCCATCAGACATTAGCAGTTTCTTGGGTCTAGCTGTTTCTATTGCCATTTTGTTAAAGATTTCTTATCTATTGCATTCCGATGTCTAGATTAACCTAAAAAAAGTTAAGTTCCTGTGGTCAAATTCCTGCGAGAAGAGTTTTCAGGAGTTGAAGACTCGACTCACTTTAGACTCAGTTCTAGCATTACCTGATGGTACAGATGGCTTTGTTGTTAATTGTGATGCCTCTAGAGTTGGTTTGGGTTGTGTGTTGATGTAGAGAGGTAAGGTCATAGCCTATGCCTCTAGATAGTTGAAGCCTCATAAAAAGAACTACCCAACCTATGCTCTTGAATTAGCTGTTATGGTGTTTGCTTTGAAAATCTAGAGACATTATCTGTATGGTGTATATGTTGATGTCTTCACGAACCATAAAGTTTGCAGTATATGTTTACTCAGAGGGAGTTAAATCTCTGTCAGAGAAGGTGGTTGGAGTTGTTAAAGGATTCTGACATGAGTGTGTTGTATCATCCGAGAAAGGCCAATGTAGTGGCAGACACCCTTAGTAGATTGTTTATGGACAGTGTTTCTTATGTGGAGGATGATGAGAAAAAGTTATCTCGAGAAGTTCATCATTTGGCTAGATTAGGTATTAGGTTGGTTGATTCAGCTGAAGGTAATGTTTGGGTTTTGATAGTTCCAAATCTTCCCTAGTTTCGGCAGTGAAGGAGAAACAAGATATGGATTCTAGTTTGGTCAAACTGAAAGAGTCAGTTAGAGACCAAAAGGTAGAGGTTTTCTCCCAATGGGGAGATGGTGTGATAAGATACCAGAATAGATTGTGTGTAACTTGTGTTGATGAGTTGAGAAAGAGAATTATGGCAGAAGCGCATGGTGCACATTATTCTATTCATCCAGGTACTACCAAGATGTACTGCGACTTGTGGGAAATCTATTGATGGAGTGGTATGAAGAGAGATATAGCAGAGTTTGTAGCCAAGTGTGCAACTTGTCAACAGGTTAAGGTAGAGCACCAAATACCTGGTGGTACATTGCAAGAGTATGGTATCCCCACTTAGAAGTGGGAAGAGGTGAATGTGGATTTTTTTACTGGCTTACCCCAATAGCGTCGTCATCATGACTTGATTTGGGTTATTGTAGAAAGATTGACTAAGTCAACACATTTCTTGCCAGTTCACACATCCTATACAACTGAAGATTACGCTAAGTTGTATATCCGAGAGTTAGTCAGATTGCATGGAGTTCCCTTGTCTATCATTTCAAATAGGGGTACTCAGTTTACCTCTCAGTTTTGAAGAGATTTTCAGAAGCGTCCTGGTACCCAAGTTCATTTTAGTTTAGCTTTTTATCCACAGATAGATGGTCAGGTAGAAAGGAACATTCAGAATTTAGAAGATATGTTGAGGGCATGTGCTCTTGATTTCAACGGTAGCTGGGATGATATTTTCCATTGATTGAGTTCACTTATAATAACAGCTATCATGCTAGCATTCGAATGGATCCATTTAAGGCTTTCTATGGGAGGATATATGGATCACCTATAGGTTGGTTTGAAGTGGGTAAGGCTGCTTTTCTTGAGCCTGATGCAGTGTTTGAGGCTATGGAGAAAGTTAAGTTGATTAGAGAAAGATTGAAAACAACCTACAGTCGTCAGAAATCCTATGCAGATGTGAGAAGAAGGGACCTCAAGTTTGAAGTTGGTGATTTTGTGTATTTGAATATTTCACCCATGAAAGGGGTGAAGAGATTTAGCAAGAAAAGAAAGATTAGTCCCCAGTATGTTGGCCCTTATAGAATTTTGAGTTGTATTAGGAAAGTAGCTTATGAGCTTGAGTTGCCCGCAGACTTGTCAATCGTTCATCCTGTATTCCACATCTCTATGCTTAAGAAGTGAATCAGTGACTCTACCATTGTAGTTCCTATAGAAAGTTCAGATATTCAGAACAGCCTTTCATACGAAAATATTCCAGTTGAGATTCTAGATCATCATATCCGTAGACTAAGGAACAAAGAAGTTCCCTTGGTCAAAGTTCTTTGGCGGAATCAGTCAGTTGAGGGCGCTACTTGGGAAGGAGAAGCAGATATGCAAGCTAAGTACCCTCACCTCTTCTCTGCAAACTCAGATCTAGTAGAAGGTACCACTCTTCCTTAATCTAGTTCTTTTCTAATCGTACATTCAGCTATATAGTTGTCCTCATATAAGTTCGTGCACTCAGAGAATTACTCAGAAGCTTAGAATGATTTAGATTCAGTATCTCCGTGCACTTCAGTTGTGCATGCTATCTTATATTCTTAGATTCCTCAAAAATTCCAGCTTAACTATCCATATTTGAGGATGAATATTCTCAAGGGAGAGATATTGTAATACTCTGCGATTTTCCTAGCCTAAACTCATCCCAAAAATGACAAGGAGTAGCTTCTAGAATGAGTGATATTTTTTCGTGTGAAATTATTTAAATTTGGACATTCCATGGCATAGAAAATTGAATTAGCTTTCCAACGATATGAGATTCGCCTAAATTCGATAATCGGGTAAAAAGTTATGACTATTTTAAGTTCCAGTCATAATACACCGTGATTTAGGTCCTTAGAGCATCGCGGAGAAATGTAAAATAATAATTGTCAATTTCCAGGGAGACTTCGTGATTTGGGTGCATCGCGGAGAGGCCTAATTTCCTGTTTGGCAATTTTCAGTGTTACTCTGCGATACTGGCGCATCGCGCCAGTGGTCGAAATGGCAAACTTAGGGGCTCCGCGATGGTGGCGCATCACGGAGGGAACCCAATCCCCACTCGTCATTTTTCCAATGAGCCACCACGATTGTGGCGCATCGCAGTGGCCACCAGATAGGGAAAAATTACATTTTTCAGTTCCGTTTAAGAATTTAAAGGGAGTATTTTAGTAAATTTTCCAACCCCCAATCCGTCCAAAAACATAAGATTACTCAAATATCAAATCACTTTATGCCTTATTCATCATTCTCCTCAAAGCAAAACCCTAGTTCATCATACTTCCTCTCCAAGAAACTCAGAATTTCTCCATTAATTTTTCAAGATAGTCCAAATTTAAGAATTCCCAATATAAGAACAATAAGAAGCTATCTCCAAAACATCAATAGGAATCCAATATTTGATTTTCTCATCAAAGATCATCAATTAACGTATGTGGGGTTTGAACAAGGATAAATCTTTTATCCTTGTGCCTAAAACATTGTTTTAATTTCAAACTTACTGAATTATAGATGATTTTCCATGAATTTCAAGTTAGGGTTTATATCCATTATCATTATTTGTAAGATTATGAGATTTTCCATGAGTTAGAAGTTAAATTACATGATTATGTTTATGTTTCCATGTATATTACTGAAATTTTGAGATTTTGAGTTGATTTATCAATAATCATATTATCAAGTATGAGCATTTTGATGATTTAACCTAAGATTGATGCATGTGTTATTTATCCCAAGATTGAATATGGTTACTTCAAGAAAGATGACGCTTTAAGCATTTTCTGAACATATTATTTTCAGGTTTTCAGAAAAGCTTAGATCTTTGATCAACAGTTTAGCTATGGAATCCACTTTAAAGAATTTAGATCAGCTTTATTTATGGATTTGAAAAGATAAATGCATATTTGGTTTTAGATAAACCCTTATGCTAGTTTTAAAATTGAATTTGCAACAGAATGAGCATAACAACTAATAAGGGAGTAGTATTTAGCACCGAATGGGAAGTGTGGGTTTAGCGCATCCTACTTCCACAGAACTACATAGCCAACGTAGGTACAAATTATCAGATTATTCCAACTTCTATGTGGAAGACAGTTACAGATGTGATCACTTAGCTCAGGTTATACTCCTTGTAAAGAGTATGACACCTCTCCCCAACATGAGGTTTCTTTCTTAGGAGGCCGAGACGTTGGACTCCATGTTAGCTCACATGGTTTATGTCGATTAAGAGAACCTCCTTTTAGATAGACTAATTTCTTTAAAGCCCTAAGATGAAGTATTTTCCAAATTTTAGAAACTAAGTGTAAAGTCTTACAAACTTGCTCAGATATTACTTTACTTAAGATTCTAGTTACAGAATTACAGCTTTTAGTTTTCGGACATAAAAGGTGAGCCTTTTTTCACTTAGCCTATATGGTTTGAGGACAAGAACAAAATATAGATTTCAGAACTAAGTGTAATGGCTCACAAGATTTAGATTACATGTTTTATTATTCATGATTAGACTTTCATTTTTCAGATTACTTAAGCTTACGCGAGTAATTTACATTTAGCATGCATGTTGTTTTCTATAAAATGTGATGATATTGTTTACTTATTGCATGCACCCCCATATACTCAGTACATCATCAAAGTATTGATCCACATATACGTCTATGTGCTATATTGTCTCATAATGTAGGTTCAGGTGCTCAGTCTCAGTAGCGAGAGTGATTTTTGAGCATCTTATCTATATCCTTGTAGTTGGTGAGTCTTCTTAGTTCGGGGACTTAGCTTTTTAGATTTTCAGGTGCTAGTAAATGTTTTTATTGTTCTCTTTAAACAGTCGGAGTCAGCTAGGGCCTTTCCCAGTTACTCTCTGGATTCAGTTAGTAGAGGCTTATCAGACTACTAGATTCAGTCTTATATTTCAGATGTTGTAGTTAGATCATTTAGTATTTGTTTTATGAGATTGATGTGATCAGTATTTTCAGATATACTCAGATTTTTAGATGGTTTTTTGCATTTGTCAGTATCATATATTCAGTTTTCCCTATTTTGAGATTTAGAGTTAGTAGAAGGTAGCTAGGGTTAGCTCAGGACTACTTGTAGTTTGGAGCACCGTATGACGTCCCGGGAACCAGATTTTAGGGTGTTACATAAGGTCACATAATAAAGATAGTCGATGTTAATCTCATAATATAACCCATTACCATATATTAACATATTCTACTTTCTCACATAAGATTTACATACCCATGCATATATCACAATTACCTTCAAAATTCAATAAACACAATTGAGTCTCTACCCATAACTTATTGACTAATCTACCCCTTTCCATTTACCACTTATAAATGATATCTACATCCACCATACCTATCCACTCCGAGCTTCTTCCCTACTTTAAATAAATAATAATCATAGCCAATCAATTCCTCCACAGACCACCATACAATCTGCAAGTCTTGCTACAACAATAGTCAATCACGATTAAAGGGCAAACCACCCCACGATCAATGGTTATACAACTAAAACTAACTTTTTTACACAAAAGTTACCCTCACTCTAACTTCTAAACTTATGACTTCATATCACTAACTTCAGGACCATCTTACTACTCATGGATTATAACACCTTAACATATACTACCACTTATGTGGAAATACTATTTCAATATTCTGCTACATATCTCTACCCTTAAGCATGACATCTGCAACAAGGATTTTTGAAAAAAAAGGACTGAATACACATCCTAACTCAGGCTCAAATACATTATAGATATAGATAGGGGTATACACTTAACTCAACATATTTTGAAGCACTAACGGACTCTTCTCCAGTCCTTGTGCCATTTCATAACCTTTTTGATGACCCAATAAAAAAGGACCGCATCATTTATACTCTAAGCTTTTTCACTTGAATAGCCTCGAAAACTAGATATGACTAATAGAATTAGATCAGGGGAGGAATTTGGATAACTTTCATATGGACAACACAATAGCATGAACTAGAGTATGAAAGAGTAAATGTCTCTTAGCTTTCTCCTTATATGTGTAGCATGCTACATACCCATACAAAGGAATCTAATTGACATGACTTCGTAGACACCCTGGGACCATGAATTATGATCTGATACCAATCTTGTCATGACTCGAGCCGAGGCCCTAGTCGCGACAGGTATCACGAAGGCCCGAGAAACCCCTTAGCATACTATCATAAGCATAATCTATACATAAGTCAAAGTACAGAAGCATAAATTTCAAGGAAACTTATAATACAAACTGTGTCAAAAAAATATGACAATACAGTACCCATAATCCGTCTATGAAGCATCTACTGCATACTAACTATCTAAGTCGGGACAAGGAACCTGTCGGATCATAAACTGTATTAGATAAATATATAAATAACATGACTTCCAGAAAATGGATGGTTCACTAACTCTATTATTATCCCATATGCTCTACTAATGTGATGGACCACGGGACTGAGCCCCAGAACCTGTACTATGAGGGGGTCAATACTCGAAAGTACTAGTATGTAGAATAATCCAAAAATATAAAATATATTTTGTATAACATAAGTGAGAGCATTTCATAAAAATAAGTCAGCATAAAATAATTAAAAAATACATATGCATAATTTGATGAGCTTCAACTATTCTTGTAAAACATCAACTTAACTCTTTGTATTACTTCTGAGCTTGATGGTACACCCTATATTTCTAGTACCCATGGGCTATATGGGTCTGCCTTTAACTCATTGGCCAAGCCCTCTAATCCATGTTTGCTGTAAGGATTGGGTTCCTACATACTATTCTAGTATACCAGTGCTCGAGGGAAAGTATACATTGGCTGCTGCCAATCATGTCTCTCGAATCAGCAAAACTTAATTTTTAGCAATGACCCTTTACACTCAAATGTCTTCTTCGGATAACCATCTAACTCTCTTTAAGCCCATTTTTTGTCCTTTAAAACCATGCTTCATGCTTATAGAAGTTCACTTCTCATTATTTTAAAGGCATATCATAACAGGGTATCATTATACCGAGACTTGCAAGTCATTCATAGCATACCATATTATATCCATAGCCCCTTTTATTCAGCATCATGCAAATGACCATCAAAATATTTATCAAATCACATGAGAGTTATTATTTACAAAAGAACATGAAACTTTTGTAAACACACTCTCTTTTCAAGACTTTAACACACGGTGGTCAATTCTTTCATTAATCATATATAGTTTCTTCAATAGGAAACCATAACATTTAGAATAGAAATCACCACTTTGAAAAACACATAAAACAATAATCCATAATAAGTAAAGACAAATTTAAACTCGAGAATCATCCTCATTCATAAAACAACCCCAATATTAGTTATACGTAAATCTCATGATAAAAAAAAGCGCTTATAACTCATGCTTTCAAACTCAATTCACAATTCATAACATGCTAAGACCATAAATTTCATCATGGGGATGGGAATTTCACAAGTAATGTTCATAAATTACTTTTCGAACTCAAATCATATATGCACAAGACTATAAATCAAGATTAGGGAAAAACCTCATGATAATTACTATTTTCATCTAAACGGGTTTATGATGCATATTCTTTAAACGATCTCCAAAATCTATTACATATGCATATATATATATATATATATATATATATATATATATATATATATATATATATATATATATATATTTAAAACTTGTTAAATTCATAAAATTTACACCCATGAGATTTAGGATAGTCCCACATACCTTTTTGATGAACAAGAATTTAAAATAGCTTGAGATCTAGTCTTGGAAGTATGAGCCTTGGAAGAAACCCTAATCTTTCTTTCTCTTTAGAGTAGAGAGGATTATGAGCATTTAAAACTAATTAGTAATGGCTATTAATGCTTTTTGGATGATTTAAGTCATGGTAGAAGATTTTGGGGTGAGGAAAAGACAAAAATAACCTTAAAGAAACTAACAAAAATGCATGAATTTCCTCAACTGACAACTGAGTTGACAAGCCGTCAATTTGGTGATGTCCTGTCACCCTAGTCATCAATTCTAGATGGTTTTTTTACCTTTTATGGTTAAGGTTGATGACTAGGGTTGACGGCTCATCACCTAATTGTCGGCTCGGCACCTTAGTTGTCACTTTTTGACAATAAGATACTTTGAAGTAAAATGAGCATAATTTCCTACCCTGACATCGGATTAAGGTAAAGACAGTTGCATTGGAAAGAATACTCGAAGATCTTTAATTTGGTATATAGTAAGACACGTAGCTTATTATATTCTAGGAGTAATGTTCGTCGGAATTTTACCCACGTTGAAATGTTCATAAAAACCTAATTGATAGAAACATTCTCAACTCGTCTTTGAGTTAGGACATTTTTGTGGCCTCAATTCATATTCAAAGGTATTCCCACATTATCGAATTGATCATCACACATATACTAACATGAAATTATTGGGTTCGGATCTATACACGTAAGAATGATGATTTGATATCCCAAAATGCGGGGTGTTAAACTACCGAACTTAGATTATCAAACCATATTATAATCCTTATTTAGATATGTCACTCAGATAATTCCCAAAATTCTTACCTCCCTAATATTATTAGAACCTCTAAAAAAGAGCATTGATGGTAATAGATACTCCTTTCTAAGTGATACTTGGAAATTTTATGTTATTAGACATCACTTTACAATTTTACATATACGTTCTTCTAAGAATTCTTTATTTGAGTTATAAACTCTCAATATGAGTCAGTCTATATAGCCAATAATTTAGTTCAATGATCAGACAATAAAGCTCATGTAGTTTCCCATCTTTTTATCTAGTCTTACTATCCTGAGTTTCATGCATATGTGCAGCGCCCAAGAACATGTGCAAGTGTATGTTGTCCACCCAAGTAATATAGTGGCCTTTAAAGAAAGCTAAGTATCGATCCCACAGGGACTAGTGTTAAGAAACTACCTAATTCTAGTTCAACTATTAAGATTAAATCAATGCAAACATAACCACAGGGTGTTTGAAAGTTATAACTAAAAGTAAACTAAAACAATGCGGTAAATTAAAGTTCTTGGACAATCGATGGAGAGAAACCCAGGGTCAAGGCACTATGAACAATCATACTACATTATAGAACTTCATTAGTTAGGTTATTTATCTTGGTTGTTGGTTCACGAGGTCTATTCTACGACTATGGCCTTCCGAATCTCTAATCAATTATCTAACTTAGCCTGCAACTATATCATTGAGTGGGGATGTGAGGACCAAGTTAAATGCTTTCGTATTCATCCTGCACTTGAACCAAATAGGGTACTTAAGTATACTCCTATCCTAAGTGCACGTCATAACAACATTCTATGAAGATTACAATCCTATTCTATTCATCCCATGTTCTACTTTACCATACATCCTTCTAGATACACAATAGAGTTATAGCATATATTCTAAGGGTCATGAAGTGTAAAATAGTGATAATAAGGATAAATAAACAACCAATAATGATAAAAAACCATAACCAAATCAATTCAAAATAATAGTACTCAAGTTATTGGCCTTAACCCTAAAAAAAGAGTGTTTAGCCGCTCATAGACCTAACAAGAATCACAATAATATAATCCATGTCCAAATCTATAAACAAACTAAAGTAAGGAGATAAAAAACCTAATAGAAGTGTTATACACCTCCCCACTAAAGTCCCAAGATCATACAAGGTGTCTTACATAATGACTAAGTGTCCTATTTATAATAGGAACACAAATGTCGATTTTGACATAAGGGTGTGCCACACCAATATCGCATCATGTAGGAAGCGTGGCATGCCAAAAGTGCATGGGCACACTAGAATTGATCATCTACAAAGTTGAAAAGTTTGTGTCACGGCCTTATCACGGCACCTAGGAAGCATGGCACGCCAAGCACATCAAAACGTCCCACTTCGGTCCAAGTTTGTCCCATGCTTTTGTCCTTTAAGTCCAATCTTTGTGTTGTTGTTTCCATGTGATTTACAGCTTGTTTAACATACCTTTATCATCATTATCAACTTAAAAATTTTCTACAATATCACGCATTAGATCTCAAGAAAACATATAACTCAAGACAATGAATTGCTCAGGCTAAGAGTACTAGCTTTTGTCCCTTGATTCTTAACTTGTTGTTTTGTTTCCAAATTCACTATGAACACACTTTGAGCATAGCATTTACATAAAATAACACTTATATGCATATTTCAACCAAGAATCACTCATTAAGCACAAGAGAAATCCTCTAAACTAACCTAAATAAGCCTCGATAACAACACTGAGGTTTATAAATCCACATCAGATCATTACCCCACTTTTAAAGCCTTTTTCTTCCTAAAAAAACTCTTTACTCTAAGAAATATAATTAGCGAAGACTCTACACTTCTATAACAAGCAAGACATTTAAGTTAGCACTATAATGACTACATAGAATGCAAGTTTTTACACCAAGCATGTTATACAAGCAATTGAAAGCTCATGAACACTACTTCAAAACATCCTAACCTCAAGAATTGACTCACCAAGTTGGCAAATTCATGCATATTACTCAATTAAGGAGATCAAACAAATCACCCAACCATCATCAAACATGTTTCCTCACAACAAGAGAGTTACCCATAACCACTCATATAGATGCAATTTGTCATAAAATGGGTATAAGAATCAAATTATGCTTACTCTCAGAAAGAATTCACAAGTTACACAAGATGAACCATAGGCTTGACCTAAGTGTAGTACTCTACAAATATCAGAATGTTAAGACTCAAGATCAAATATGTCTTAAGGGTTGTAATGTAAGCTGCGGGATGGATAGGAACTATTTTGGGAAGTAATAGTGACTAGCTTCCCTAAGAGTTTTAACACATCACACTTTTCATTTAGTTCACCTCTAATAACAAACATTCCACCTCATCTTTATTCATATAATCTCTTTTGTTTTGCCCCATGTCGTCAAGCAATTCACATACAATGTAGTGAGAGTATTATCTATGAACACATTATTCAATTTTGAATAATCTTTATTCTTTTCATTACACAACTCCCAACCATAACAAATATCAATTTTCAACACCAATAGATATTTCTTAGGGGCTTCACTTTTCACCTCGCTCTTCTTTAATTTTAAACTCCTTAACCATACTTAATTTTACATGTAAGCTCTTAGGAGCTTTGGATCAAATTAAGGTTAATCAAATAAATGGAACACGCTACATATGAGGCTACTAAAGAACAAAAGTTAAAGGCTCAATGGTCTAATAAGATTATGCACATGGGTAGGTAAAATATGGTATGAAATAACGCTACCAAAGAATTTCCTATATCATCTCCTAAACCCACACACTATAATTTTCTTTGCACATATGACAACAAAGTTCTTGACATCAAATGCAAAAAGAAATACACAAACAACCTCACACACATGACGAATGCTTAAGTCAAATAGGATCATCATAGAATCTCAACTAAGCAATCACAAGAATTCCACATTAAGCCAACAACATACACGACCCATAAATAAGAGCCTAGGAGTCTCAAAAGTAGTAATTTACACCATCAACATGCTTTTACATATAAATCCACTTGCATCATGTAATCACACATGGCATCAACAAGGACATATCATTTATCCTAATAAAAAAAATTAAATTTACTCCTAAAAATAAAAAGAATACTAGGTTCAAGGGGCGCCCCCATACAAAAGAACCAAAAAGAACAACCACTGGGTGGGTTAAGTGTGCACTTACTCAACTAACACCCACAAACTAAAAACTAAAAGGAAATATCTTTTTGTAATTTTTCAAATTATTTAAATTTAACCAAAAAAACTAAGAAAACGTCTAAAAATAAGACCCCACAGCATCACTTCACCCGAAACCATGGAAATTTCCCCACTCCATACTTAAAACTTACTTTTTTCCCCAAAGTAAACTTAAAAGTAGAGATCGGGATACTCCTTGAGGCCTCTAGGCCTAGCTAGCAACATCTTTAAACATCAAGAGGGTCCGGGGACCCCACACTTAGTCTTTACCATGCTTCTTAACTCTAGTCTTCGGTACTCAAACTTCCCATCGACCTATGACTCAACAAAAACAAAAACTAAATGAAGTTAAAACTAAAATACTAGAAATAAAATACCTACTTTAACTTGGGTTGCCTTTCAAGAAATGCTTGATTTAGTATCACGACATAACCCAATATTACTACTTAGCCGAATCCCTTCATCCTATTTCTCCTACTTAGAGGCCATCTTTTTAGTCGTTTCTCACCTCTTGAGTATGAACTCTCAAGCTCAACAACTTTTTTAACAATAGTTTTATAAGGATCATAAATCATCATCACTTCGGGCTTAGGTGGTGGATTGGACAACTCAATGAGAATGTTTGAAGAGGTTTTTGGTTGATTGGACACCACCAACCCACACTCATCCACTTCCATCATTGTTATCAAACACAAATCTTTTTAACGGGATGGTGTGTTGAGTGGATTATAAACTTTGATGACCACCTCTTTGGCATTCAACCTCATTTTTAGTGTTTTCTCTCTCACAGGTATCAATGCACCTCCCGTTGCTAAGGATGGACGTCCCAAGATCATCGACACCCTATCATTTGCATTATAATTCAAAACAATAAAGTTAGTAAGGATAATAAACTTACTGACCTTGATGAGTACATCCTCAATGATTCCTTACGACAAACTATGGTTCGATCTTCCATCTGGAGTGACACAGAGCATGGTATCAAATTCACTAAACCTAAAGTGTTGAATATTAATAAGGGCATCAAATTTATTAGATCCGTCAATACAGGTTGTCCCAACCCATCCGACCTAGCCCACATGAACTTTGAGTTTGATGGGCCAGGCCGGTCTGGCCCATCAAAATGATGGGCCAAAAAACACCAAGCCCACACCATTACTCTATGGGCTGCGGGCCTCACGGGCCATCCCATTTTTTAAAAAATAATATTTTATAATTTAATTTTAGAATGTTAATAAACATAAATATTAACAGCCAGTGTTAAATAGTGTTAATACTTTTTAATCAAGCCTCCAACACCCCAAAAAATACTTCTAATAGCGAAATTAAATAACTTTTGACATGATATCCTTCAAACAAAAATAATACTAATAAGCAATCTAAATAGTTGCGTGTATTTGACCTATGAGCTGGCTTACGGGATAGCCCAACCCACATTGCGCATGCCCCACGGGCCATGGGCTTATTCGGGCTGGGATAAAAAGCCCTGTTCTTAAATGGGCTGTAAAAACTGGAGCCCAACTCCATTAAATTATAGGTCGGGTTGGGCCAGCACAACGGGCCTGACCCATATTGATGGCTCTAAAATTTATGCTTTTCTTTAAGTTGCTCATTGCATGGACTACCTCACTATCACCAATCTGAATAGGGGAGTAAAACTCCCAGGGTCTTTACACTTCTTAGGCATCTTCCGCAACACCACAGAGCTGCACTCCTCAATAAGTGCTACGGTTTCAACATCTTACATCTTAACATTATTAGTCACCTTGTCCTTCAAGTACTTAGAGTACTTGGGCATTCCCTATAAAATATCTAGAAGATGAAGGTTAATATGAAGCTCTCTCAATGTGTCAAAGAACTTCTTGAAGCATGTATCCGTTTACTTTGTGGAATCGCTGTGGGAATGGTGGTGGTGGTATTTCCTTCTCAAAAAATTTTGTTTCAGGTACTCAGACTTTCTTAAATTTTTAGCAACTTTGTCTGCAACCGATTAAGGAACCAAATCTGTATCTACCTCCTTATTTGTATTTAGAGGCCTGTTATTTAACTCTTTACAACTCCTCAAACTGATTGCTATTACTTATTTTAGAGGTGTATTACCACTTGGGAAAACCACCTTGAGGCCTGGTATTATGTGCCTGGGCTTGTTGCCCCAGCTTCTGCTCTAACTTTTGTTGAGCCACTTGCTGATTTTTTATTTAAGTAGCCATTTGTTCTTGGTTGGCCAAAATCTTTTTCAAATTTCTTCAATGTTACTGGCCTGATTATTATGTTGCTATTGCTGAAACTATTGTTGCTGGTTGTTTCCCCAAGGATACATTGGCTAATTTTTCCACTTTTGGTTGTAGGCATTTTCATAATTCAGCGTTTGAGCTTGCCCACAAAATTGACAGATTCAGGATTTGCACCACACAAATCTACGAAGTGGCTACTATTTCCATAAATCTCACACCCACCTGGGGTCTGTTGTAATGCATTCACTTGAACAGGAGATTGATTCACACCCAACCTACTAACCCGTGTAATCATTTTATTTTGGAAAGCGAATAGTTGGGTGGCTAAGGCTGTAACACTAACAACTTCTATCATCCCTGCAACCCTTTTTACTGAGCTTCTGGATACATTTCCATACCAGTCAGAATTTCCTTGAGTTATATGGTTCAACAAGGTATACAACTCATTATAAGTCTTCTCTAGAGCTTGACCACCTGCAATTGAATCTAGAAAAATTTTCATATTATGGTAAAGAGCTTCTATAAAGGTGTGAGCTAATACCTTATTAGACTACTGATGATGTGAATAGTCTCAAAGAAGAGACTTGAATCTCTCCCAAGTATGATACAGGTTCTCATCCAACCTCTACTTGAAACTAAAATCTCACAGTCTTACCAGATGGGAAGAATCAAATGAGAAACTTTTGTGCTAAGTCATCCCATGTTGTGATTGAACCTGTTGGTTCTGTATTCAACCACTTCTTTTGTTCCCCCAAAAGTGAGAATAGGAAGAGTTTCAACCTCACATAATTAGTTAACATACTCGTAGGGATGAATGTGTCACTGATATCCAACAAATTCTACAAGTGGACTTATGGATTTTCATACCCGATAAACTATCCACTATTGTGCAAATGCTGCACCATATTCTTCTTCAATTCAAATCTTCCTCCAGGAGTCAGTCTTTAAATGATAGAGGTCACATTTGTCGCAAGTGGGATTGCCACTACATTATTGAGCAAGAATACGAAGACTAAGTTAAATTCTTTTATATTCATCCTGTACATGAATCAAATAGGTCACTTAAGTATATTCCTATCCTAAGTACATATCATAACATCATTCTATGAAGATTACGATCCTATTCTATTCATCCCATATTCTACTTTATCATTCATCTTTCTGGGTTCACAATTGAGTTAGCAAGTATTATAAGGGTCATGAAGCCTTAAAATAGTGATAATAATGATAAATAAACAACCATAACCAAATCAATTCAAAACAATAGTACTCATATTCTTGGCCTTAACCCTAGAAAAAAGGTGTTTAGCTGCTCATAAACGTAACAAGAATCACAATAATATAATCCAAGTTCAAATCCATAAACAAACTAAAGTAAAGATATTAAAACCCTAATTAAAGTGTTACATAGTCTCCCTTAAAGTAACAAGCTCATCCAAGATGTCTAACATAATGAATAAGTGCCCTATTTATAATAGGAACACAAATGTCGATTTTGACATAAGGGCGTGCCACGCCATGTAGGCAGTGTGGAATGGAAAAAATGTAGATTTGCACTAAAATTGACCATCTACAAAGTTTAAAAGGGCGTTCCACAGCCTTATCATGGCACCTAGGTAGTGTGGCACGCCAAGCTAATCAAAACGTTCTACTTTGGTCCAAGTTATCCCGTGCTTTTGTCCTTTAAGTCCAAGCTTTGTGGTATTATTTCCATGTGATTTACAGATTTTTTAACATCTATTTATCATCATGATCAACTTACAAAGCTTCCTACAATATCAAAAATCACACACTAGAGCTCAAGACCACATACAACTCAAGACAATGAACTAGTAAAGGCCATAGCTCAAGATAAGAGTACTAGATTTGTTCCTTGATCCTTAACTTGTTGTTTTTACTCCAAATTCACTATGAACACACTTTGAACATTAAATTTACATAAAATAACACTTAGATGCTTATTTCAACCAATAATCACTCATTAAGCACAAGAAAAGTCCTCTAAACCTAAATAAGCCCGAATAACAACACTGAGGTGCATAAATCCATCTCAGATCAATATGACTTTTCCATGAGGTTCTTTATTTTAATTTATCCTATTTTTAACCTCATTTAAGTAATTTATCCTAGTACAAATTAGTCCCAACCATAAAAAATATCCAAATTCAGAAATAAGTATCATATTAGTTATCCAACTCTAAAGTCAATTAACCAGTAATAGTAGTTTCCCTTGTTTTTTACCAGACCAATTATTATTTGGAGATTTAGTCATCAGGTCAGTATTTAGCTCTTATAATTTAACATTTGATATTACATCTCTCTCCCTGTTCTTTTAGCCTAGCAGTCTCCATTCGAGCATGAATGATCCTTAGGAGGAGATATTTTAACACCTAAAAAACTCAAGACAATATTAAAACCATGCTTTAAGTAAATGAAAAATAAAAATAATAATTTGGTAGTTTGATAAATGATTTATACATATATTAAGGCCACAAATAGCTCCTAGCTCATAGAAAGGTCAAATACCCCTTACCGATTAAATTCTTGAGAAGAATCTTGCTATAGTCAACTTCAAACGAGCATAACTTATAGATTACTAAGAGTTTATAATATCAAGACCAACCAAAATATATAGTTAAATTATTTTTAAATGTGTCAAATTTCACTTTAATTTGATATTGAAGTAAAACGTTATGGCTAATTTACTAAAACACCGTCAAAGTTGCCAATGATGATGACTTATATGAAGAGTCTGCGTCAGACCCCTATGAATCGCAAGGTGACTTGTCATCACAAAAGTGGGAACCAAAATTTGAGTCCCAAATTATGAATCAAGCCACGACTTATCCCAAACCCTACGCATCACTACCAAACTCATCTGGATTGATATCAACAACTTTTTAGATGATCTTAAAAGTTTTTTTTGGGTCTTTTCCATTCTTTTAATCTCAAAACTATGTCGTTTAAGCTATTAAGGGAGGTATAAATCTATTTAATCACTTCAAATCCTTCAATATTTCCCCAAACTCATTCTAAGTCAGAAATAAAGCGATTCAACTCTCAAGCAATTCTAAGGCTAGAATTTTTCTCAAAGCCAGATTCCCAAGGCTTTAGTCCAAGATTTCATCAGTCCAGGTATGTGGTATTCAATAAGGAATTTCTTTCACCCTTATGTCCAAAACCTAGTTTTAAAATATATATATATATATATTAATTGCGATTTCTATGAACTCATGATCTAGGGTTAATACTCAATTATTCCAAATTCCTTTAGGAACATTGAAATCTCCTTTAAACCTAGGAGGTTCATATATTTCTTGTGATTTTTCAATTAGAAGATCATCTTCTAATTTTTCCAGCCTATGATTTTTTTCATGTTCTACAGAAACATCTTCCATTGGATCAAATAAGAAATGTTTACCTCTCATCTTAATGTTTAAAATTCTTTTCCAGCACCATTATTGATAAAGCAATGTTTATCCTCAACGGATACTTTGTATCTTTTTTTTCTACCAACTGAAAAATACTCAACAAGTTTTGATCAATATCAGGTACATAAAGAACATCTGAAATTGCTTTATTACTTGAACTCATTTTGATGACAACAATTCCTTTTCCTTCAACAAGAATCTGATCACCATTTCCAATCCTAACTTTGGATATTTCAGTAGGCTTTAATTCTTTAAACAAACTCTTGCTATAAGTGATATGGTTGGTGCAACCGCTATCAATCAACCAAAAATTTGTTGAAACCTTACTTGAGATACATGTTGCAACAAAAAGATGGTCTTCTTCTTCTTTATTGACCACATGTTCATCTGCTTCATGATTTTAAAATTTTCTTTTTCAAATCACTACTTCATGGCCAAGTTGATTGGACTTGATGCATTTCACGTCTGGTCTGTATGGTGGATCACACATTTTTCCACAGTTCTCACAGAATGGGTAATTTTTTATATTTTTACCCCTTCTTTGAGTTTTGTGATTAGCTATTAAGGCTCCTTCAACCTTACTATCATGCCTCATAAGTCTCCTTTGTTCCAGTTCCTGAAAAGAATTTAACAACTCTGCAAAGTAATCTTGGACAGATCTTGTACATTTTTCAAGGTAGTTATACATACTTCATATCTTTCGGGCACTGTAACAAGAATTTTTTCAACAACTTGAATCTTTAAATTCAGTACCTAACAATCTTACCTTGTTAACAATGCCAGGTAATATGTCCAAGTACTCTTTGACTGTCTCGGAGTCTTTCATTCTCAGCAACTCAAACTCTCTTGTTAAATTCAGTACTTGCATTTCGCAGATTCTTTCATTCTAGTATATTCTTTCTTTAGATAATCACAAATTTCTTTTGGTGGTGTGAGAGACATAATTCTTGTCAAAATAGTTGTTGAAATAGAAGTAAACAGAGTATCCTTTGCCTTAGATTTCATGTTTTTTTTTCCTTGTGACTCTTGATTTGGGTTATAGTGGGATTATTTGGCAGCGGAATAATTTATAATCATCTTCCACAACTTTCCACAGATCAAGAGCCTCCAAGTAAGTTTCCATTCTCACGGCCCATAATTAATAATTTTCACCATACAAAATGGGTGGAACCATTCGTGAAAAACTATTTTCAAAATCCATCTCTTCACTCATAGTTCCCTCAAGAAAAATAGCTCTAGATACCAATTGTTGGTTTTAATACTCGTAAAAACTAAAAATAGAGATGAGTTAGAAGAGAAGAGATGCAGAGATGATTATTTTTCTTTTCCTTAAATAGTTTTATTACAACAAAAAGTAGATTAAATTTACCATAAAAAAACCTATTTGCTACCAATAATAATAACTAATCAGTTTTCTACCAAAACTAAAAATTCTAATTTGATTAGGAGTTGTATGTAAAAAAGTTGAAGAAAAATAAAAAATAAATCACGTGCATTATTCCTTAAAGCAACTTTTAACAAATATTTTCTCTCTTTAATTATTTTGGACAACTTTCCTACTTGATTATTATCAGTTGTGATCTATTTATTTGAATTGCCCTGATTATCTCTTAACTTATTTTCGTTCCTTATTTATTAACCTTGATTATTACCAATATATTTGAATTTTTATTTGATTACATTAATTAAGGAAGAAATTTACCCTGATTATCTCTTAACTTATTTTCGTTCCTTAATTATCGATCATGATTATTATCAATTGTTTAAATTCTGACTTGATTACATTAATTAAGGAAAAGAATTGCCCTGATTATCTCTTAACTTATTTCTGTTCCTTACCAGGAGGTCACGAGTTCAATCCTTGGAAATAGCCTCTGGCAGAAATGCAAGGTAAGATTGCGTACAATACACCCTTGTGGTGGAGGCCTTCTCTGGACACCGTGTATAGCGGTAGCTTTAGTACACTGAGCTACCCTTATTTATTTATTGGCTTTCTATTCACTATAAAGGGAGTACTTTCCTTCACTACTTTTAGAACAAGACATCATATTCCCTCTTCTCTTTTACATTTGATTTTCATCAGCCATTATTCTCTTATACAAAAGAAACTCTTACAAACAAAACTTTTTACTACACTTTACTCTTGACAACACTTGGCTTGAGGTTTTGATTGTGAGTTTCCACTTGACAAGACTTTCTTTTATCTTATCCTTAGTGCCTATGGGTATGTTTTTTTAAATCTTTAATTGTTGAATGTTATTGCTCTAAATTATGTTGCTTATCTGTTTGTTGCTAAATATCATGTATGTTTTTCTCTGGGATATTTATAACTTTAGGACTTGAGAATATATTTGTGTGGCAGTATATTTTCTAGCATGTTCTTGTATTTGACAGGTTTCAATTTAAGTTTTCGGATTCAGGTAGAATGAAGAGTTGTCGGGAATTGGAGAATGGTTAAGGCTGTCCCACTTAAACTTTTTCTTTTTTTATAAAATTATTTTTGGCCTGTAATAATTTATTTTGTGAACTCTCTATATAATAATAAAATTACGGGGACTGCTTAAATGAGCGGGGATTATGTGACTTGGATGTGGCATGCAATTGTTTCTATCACCTAGGCAAACTATTTTATCACCTAGAAATCATGCTTTTAAGAGTTTTGATTAATTTTTGACCTATCAAATTAAGTTTGACTATGTCAACTTAATTCACAATATGTTTAATTATTTTTAACAAATGTTTGGCCTACTGTAGAATATAATTTCAGCTTCTATGTTATCTTTTCAACACGCTCGCATAATTTTTCATGTGCTTTATTAACTTTTCAGCCCTATACTAATTTTTCGGCACATTAAATACTTTCCCAGTATTTAAAACACTAATTTTTCAGCATCTTAAATATTTTTTTCCAGCATTTTAAATAATGGTTTTCAGAATATTAAAATATTTTTAGCATATTAAAAAAAATAATTTTCAGCATATTAAAGTGAATTTCCAGCACATAAAATGACTTTCCAGCATACAAAAATGAATTTCCAGCACAAAAAAAAAAACAAATTTTCAGCACTTTTTTATAAACTTTTCAGCATTAAAAATAATTTCAGCACATTAATTGAATTTTCAGCATTCAGTTTATTATTTTGATAATTTTTATTTATAAATATTTGATTTCAATGAGTCCATCATGTTTGTTTACATCTTTAATGCTTAAACACGTCTACTGATCTTTGGACACTAAACATCATGCCGATAGGTTTAACTATATAAAAAACGAGTAATTATTTGTCTTAGCATGCTAATCACCTTAACCAACTCCTGATTAAGCAAGATGCCTATTTGAGATTATTATATGCTAATTGTTGTCCTCTGTGTTTGACGCTCTTTGAGTCTAACTAGAAAGCCTATGTTTATTTGTCTAGATCCAAATCCAAAGTAGAAAGTCCAACATCTCTTGGACGATAAGTTGGGGCGGGTAGGCATTCTAGGAAATGCTAGTTTTATCTTTTTGTAGAGTGTCTTTAAACTTAACAACCAGCTTAGGTGGGAGATGTGTAGACATTCAAAAATGATGTAAGTTGACCCGAGTATGATTTGACAAAGCGATATATGACATTGTCACCCGTTAATAAGTCGGGCACCAATCCGAATAAAATAAAATAATTTTTTTGTCCAATTTTGTAAATTTGTTTTCCTCTTTTATTTACTTTAAATGTTTTATTTTCTTGGGGTAGTTTAGGTTTTCTAACTTAATATAAATATTTTGTTATAAATTATGTCATTTCTGTCTTTTCGCTTATCAACTTTACATTGTTTCTTATTTTTTTCTCCACTTAGATAACTAACAATTAGAAATAATTAAATAATATATTATTAAGTTTATAAAATAAGTGACATCTTCTTATCACGTAGAATCCCCACGTAAAATATGAATTCGACCGAAAAGCACATTTGTGGACCTCGAAAGGTGCCTAACACCTTTCTTTCAATTTTGAACCTTTACCAGAATTTCTGGTGAAGTAGACTAAATAACAAAATAGGTTCATAATTACCCTATAATGGTACCCTAACACACCTTAATTTGTTAGGTGGTGACTCTTCACTCTTAGTCCATCCCCAAAAAGAGTTGTCATGTTGAATTTCACTTTCCGCGAGAAACATGGGGCGCAACAGAATGACGACTCTGCTGGGGATACTTAGGTTCTAACCGTTATGAATTTGTGTTTTACATGGGATTCTGTTATTTGTATAAATTTTATGTGTTGAAGTTTGTGTGTTTTGATCATATTGTTGTTTTTCTACATGTTAGTCCCTATTTCTTTATATATATATATATATATATATATATAACTTTATTATTATTTCTTTTCCTTTTTTTCTTGATATTTGGCTATATGTTGTTTTATTTTTCATATTTATTTATTTAATTATTTATTATGTTGATGATTATGTTATTGTATTTCTTGCTACGTGCTATATGTTACCGCTTTATATAACTAACATTCTGCTCATACTTTCCTTCACTTGGAACCTCCTTTATTTTTCTTTTTACTAACGGTTGCGTGGTTGCACAGATGTTCTTTCCTAAAACACCCTTCATGAAATGCCTTGTGGATCGATCGATCAGTGGTGCATTGATAGTCACAAGCTTTCCCACTCTCAAGTTGTCCGCTTGAGAGGACCATCTCATGAGACCACTCTTGTCCTTTAAATCGTGGCTGCATATTTCTTTTACTAAGGAATATGCGTCACATACAACCTAGGATGCTTTTGCACCCTTGGTGTGTTGGATTTTAATATCACTCAAAGCATAAAGGGGTTCATGACCCCAAAAAAACGCATATATTATTTACTATGTGTTGCTTTTCTATGTATGTAATGATATCTTACCTATCCTGTTATTTTTTTAGTCGCTCCTTATCCTTATTGTTTCTCATTTTAGAGTTCTTTACTCTTAAAATTCTTGTCATGTTAGGACAATACAATACACCCTTAGGGCCTATTCAAAATTCTCTAATTTATCCCCCTGACTCAACTCTGTCTTCTAAAATAACCGTTAGCGTACTAATTATCTCTTGATCCAGCTCTTTCTTTGATAAGAGGTTCTAGTCCCATTTATAACCTCTTAGGCAACTTATCATTTTAGGATACCCTCTTCCTAATGCTGCCATCGCTTATATACTATCATCCTATCATGATCTACGAGCATCAATATTCTAATATTCATATTGTACTTTATCTTTCCAAACCTCTAAATAGCATAGAGCTCTCATAACTTCTATTCATTCCAAATAAGCATGACTCACTACTTTTAAAAGAAGTAGAATATTCATCCTAGACTTTCGTTCGTACTCTTTGTTTCTAATCATAAGTCTTTTCTTCCAAGGTTGGCTAAAGTTGGACATCAGAAATGGCTATTCAAGCAATGTTTATCAATCTTATCAATAGAGAAGTTAAGCATGAGAGTTTGGGGTTGCATCAAAATAAAGTTATCTCAAGCATCAGAAGTATGGAAAGAAAAAGAGAGAGAATTAGGAAAATAATGAGTGATCTTCAAGGTTCAACTGATATGCCACTAGGTTTTTCAAAGCCATTATCTAAAACTAACTTCATTCCTCCCACCTACACTATGTCATATCCTATATTGATGACCTCACCTACATTTGATTGTGAGGCGCAAGTGCTGTCAAGTCAATATTTAGTTCCACTGCAGAAAGCACTCAATGGGTTGAAAACTATTGTCAAAGAAAAGGAGACAAAAAGACAGGTTTCTAACCATGAGGCATGGTCATCTCATTAGCCCAAGATGAATAAGTCATCCAAAGTTGAGGAAGAAAATAAGGATAGAATTGAGGAATTGAACTTTCTATTATATGATGGGTTCGAAAATCCTCATTCCCATTTGAAGGATTACCTAGACAAATTATCAGTAATAGGATAAAGTGATGGTCTTAAGATGAAGCTCTTTATTAGTTCACTTATGGGTCTAACATTGATGTGGTACGGAGAGAAGGATATTAGTATGTGGGCCTCTTGGGACATTTTGGCAAATGACTTTATTAGGCAGTTAGACAATAAGCTGAAGAGGAAGCTCATAGTCGAGACTGATTTATTTGAGCCACAATTCAAGAATAAGGGAAAGACGATCATCGACGAGCCATCAAAACCTCCAAAGCCTAATGTGGGAAAACCTAAAGCTATGACTCTCTTAGATGAATCACCATCAGTCACTTTTGAAATGCTAAAGTCACATGGTATGCTATAGCCTAATCTTATTGCTTTTTATTGCCCTTCAAGTCCTTCATTCAATTCGAAAACACATTGTGCCTTCTACTCTTGTATGTCTGGTCATGATACTGATGAATATAAAACTTGATAAGCAATAGGAGAATAGTAAAGTGACACAAACTGAACCAGAGTCAGGTCAGGATGGGTATCTTAAGTCTAACAAGGACCGCAGACCACCCAATTTACCTAAATCGTAGACCACCATACACCCATATCGGATGAATTTTGAACATATAGAAGATAAGAGAACTTAAAATTAATGATTTTATGATATGGGTATAACCAAACTAACCAACAACCAAACCATCCAAGGTCCATAATAGTTCGACAAAGCCTCTACCAAATCGAACATCAATAAAGTGTCAGGACATGCCCTCGACTATAGCCAAAAACAGTATCCAATAGTCTATAACTCAGTAGAAAATCATAATCCTGAAATGGATTCTTTCGAAGCATGGAGGGTTACTACTTCAAGTCAACTCTTGATCAATCCATAATCACTGAGCAGGAGAAGTAGAAGTATGGACAAATCCTTCATCGTATGGGGATATGATGTTCGGAGATGGTTAGAAGAGTGAACACTAGCATGTAACTTAGGGATAAACATAAAATAATGCCGTCGATTCAAACCAAGTCATCCTATGCACAAATACATTTCCAGATACAAATATATATATATATATACATACATACATATATATTATATCGACTTGGGATGGTTTGATCGTTGGTTAGTTTGGTTATACACATATCATAGCATCTTTAATTTCAAGTTCTCTTATCTTGTTATATGTTCGTAATTCATCCTATATGGGTGTAAAGTGGTCTATGGTTTGGGTGATTGGGGTAGTTTGTGGACCTTTTTGGACTTAAGATACCCATCCTGACCCGGCCCTTGTTTGATTTGTGTCACTTTACTATTCTCCTATTGCTTATCAAGTTATCTATTCATCAGTATCATGACCAGGCATACCATAGTGGAAGGCACAATGTTTTTTTGAATAGAATGAAGGACTTAAAGGGCAATAGAAAGCAACAAACTTAGGCTGAAGCATACCATATGACTTTAACATTTCAAAAGAGACTGACAGTGATTCGTCTAAGAGAGTCATAGCTTCATGCCGGGATAGGAAATAAGGTTTAGCATGCACTTTAAAATCTTAACCTGAATTGTGTAGCTCAACTATCATATAATAGTACCCACGGGCTCTATCTGCCCCATATCTCACCCTCTAGTCGAGCCCCAGTGCGTGTAGCCACACGAAGCGGATAATATCTCATATATATTTACTTGTGGGACTCGAACCTCTTTACATATACTAAAGTAACTTAAGCACCCGATCATGTAATGATTTATGAGGGACCTCCCTAATCATGAAATAATAATAATGAGGGGGACTCAAACCTCCCTTTTCACTTTAACCCCCACATCGGCAAACACAATTTCCAGTGTCGGTCACCTGGACCTCCACTTTCACAACTCAACACAACCCATATTAGAGCCCAGTTAAAACATTTATCACACAATCACAATCATGAACCACATTTCACATTAAGGCATACATTGTTGGTATCGTCATACCAACTACACTTGCAAGGTAATAACAACATGCCAAAAATAATTTCCATGTACTTGAGGAAAATAACTCCCTTTGTTCATTAATACAAGGTGGGGGGCACCAACTCCATTTTTTCATTAAATCATACCATTGTGTTTCAAATACCACTTTATATCATGAAATAGTTCAAGACTAGTTCAATTTTAAAAATTTCCACCTTTCTCATAACTCAAAACCAATTACACATTATGGGGTTGAGGTCATAACCACTTCAAAAGACACAAGTTTGGGAAAATCAAAACTCCCTTGTTCATTCACCATAACCATGCACCCAAAAGTTCAAAACCATATTTAAGGCATGAATAATCATACTAAAATCATTCAAAACCCACAGCCCTTATTTTCAAAACCAAAATCAGTCTTTGTGAACGACAATTTAATACATATAATTTTTAACAAATTAACAATAAGGAAAGAGTCACATGCCTAAAATATAAGTTGTACAAAGATAAATCACCTTTGAAGGCCCTTAATCACTAACCTCTTGATAACCATAAGTGTTCTTGACCTTGAGGAATTTGAGAGTGTTAAGAAGTTACTTTGATGTGTTTTTGAGTACTAATGACACCCTAGTGAGGTTATAAGATGTGGGTTTCAAGTTGGGTAAGATGAAAAATGTCTAGAATGCCCTTAACTTAAAAGATGAAAAGGTCGTCTTTGACTACGAGTCAACCCTTGACTCATAGCCACTCCTTACAACTCGTCACCACGATTTGTAACCAAGGTAGTACCACCAAGGCACCCTACATTGTTATCCTTACGACTCAATGGCACCACTCATAATGGGACCTTACGACTCATAGGATCCAGTCATAATCAACACAGAACCCAAATTGGGGCTTACACTGGACAACATACGATTACACTTAATGACTAGTGACATATTCTTACAGCTCTTAGTGAACCATTCATACTCAGAGTAGAATTAAGCCACAAACTTACTGTAACGCCCCGAATCTAGTACCCAGAATGCTACATAGTGCTCATGACCTCGAAGGACCACAAGCTAACCCATGACTGATATCTATAACTAAGTACTAATAGTAATGATAATATCGCAAATGGGGAAACATGAACTGAAAGGCCATAAGGTTCAAACTAAATAAATATCTAATAAAACAATGTCTAAAAAAATGGTATAACAAGACCAAGATAAATTTAAAATAACTGTCTGACATACTATAGTCTGAAAGCCTCTAAACGGTCTGAATAAGAAGTTGATAGGACATGTTCCCAACTAACTCCAACTACTGAAATAAATTGAGAACTAAAATATTAATGAAATCATTATATCCTTGGAAGATAAGGACTCACTTCTATCTTTGACTGCTGAGACTGGAATCTACTGCTAATCTGGAGATCGTGCCTCTAAACCTATGGTATAAGACACCATAGCGCGAATATGTTAGTACTTTGAATGTACTAGTATGCAAGTGAGGTAGGCTAAATGCAATAGGTTCATATGCATGAACAATACTAACTGACTGACTAACATGAACATGAGAATACATGCATGCATACGTAACTGTAACTGAGATCATGATAGCACTGAATACTGAGTTCTAACTACTGAGTCTACTAACATTGACATCTGAGTCACTGATGAGTGAGAAACTATTACTGTATTACTGAATACTGAGGAACTAATACCATGTTACTGATACATGGATAACTGTGTCTGACAGTTCTGATTATGAAGAACTGGTCTGGTTGACCTTATCTGACAGTCCTGAAGCTGAATACTGATAACATGAGTTTTGATAACTGATATAAATAATAACATGAGTGAATGCATCTGACAGTCCTGAACCTGATGGAACTAGCTGAGTTCCGTACTGTATCTGAGTAACTGAATCTGAGATCAGTCCTATCTAGTGACTGATCTCTACATCTGATGATACTGATATTGATTGACCATAGTTGAGATCATTCCTATCTAGTGGGTGATCCTGGAGTCTATTTATAGTGATAAGGAGGGACTGTATCTAACAGTCTTAAATCTATACTACTTCCTGATTTTGTAACTGAAACTGTGGGATTTATTTATCTAATCGACATGCCCCATACTAAGCTAACTGGGGTCCAACCTATAACCCCAGTTGTAAGGGTGTCAATACCATACCACTGGTAAAGACAACTGTTATGGAGTTAGTCTTAATCTAGCGGATGACCCCTGGGATCAGTCCTATACATTTAAATGTGCTAAAGGGTGACACCTGAGTATGTCAGTCCTATCTAACGGGTGACATCTCGTACCTACGTTTGCTACGTAGTTCTAGAACTTAGGGATTGTTTTTAGGGATCTCAGTCCTATCTAGTGGGTGAGTCCCTATCCTTAGGCTCGCTTGGTGCTGAATCCTACTCCCATCTGAAAGACACTGAACTGATTAATTGAGTTGAACTAATTAACTTAACTGAATTGATTAGCTGAACTGAACTGACACTAGTGGTATTGTTTAGCGGAGCTAAACTAAATTTACTGAGTTCCGTTGACTGACGAAATGTACTGAGTTCTGAGGATTGACAGAATGTACTGAGTTCTGAGGACTAACTGGGAATACTGAAGTTACTGAGATTGACTGGGAGTACTGAGGTTATTGAGATTACTGAGTACTAAGATCACTGAGATTACTGATTTACTGAGATTACTGAGATTTCTGGGTTTTCCTGAGTCACATGATTGACTGAGTTCTATGGATCATGGATTGATTGAGAGTATCATGAAAACATGATATGGCTTTAGGTACACAACTAAATTGTCGGGTACAAGTACCCCCAGGACTTGATGGAAAGAAACTGACATAGTATGATTTACCTGAACACATGACCACCAACACAATTCATAATTCATATATTGAAGCATTTTGTCAAACATGTGATATGCATAAACTTGTACATGATTAGGGATTTCATGATATCATACTAGTTGGGCATGTTTCCTTCATCTAGGCATTTAATCAAACACATAATAGACATAGAATGTGTAAAGAACATTATACAACAATCAAACATCATGATTCATCTCTAATTTCAAAATCCAAGGGTTTTAATCCTAGGTGTACATAAATCTACATCATTACTAATCAATTACACATGCAATTTATCACCAAACATGGATTAGAATGCAATTAGTCATTATCAATACGAATGAGAGCAATCCAATCATGAATTCGTAAAGAAAGCCAAAATCTAGAATTTTGAAAAGGGATTCTTGGACCTCATGGACAAAAGGGGTCCATGAATGAACACTATACATACCTTAGCTTGTGATTCTACAAATGTTGACGGAGTGATTCTTGAAATTTGATGGTGAATTCCCTTGGAATTGAACTTTCTATGAAAACCCTAAGGCTTGTTCTTGAGAGTTTTTGAGAGTAATTGAGTATAGGTATCTGAATTATGGCCAAATATCGTGTTATAAGGCATATATAGGGTGGTAAATTGACCGTTTTAACCCTAGGACACGTCTTTAATTTCTGAGAAAATTTCTTGACTCTCATTCTTGCGCGACGTGCCACTTTCGCGCCAAGTCACTGGAAAGTGACAAATGGGAAATTGTACGGTGGTGCGATGCGGAGCTATTGCGTTGCCACCTTGTATGTGACCTGGAAGTTTGGCGCGATGCGCCACTATCGCGGAGCAACACTGGAAATTGACAGTTGCCATTTGAGCTATCTCCGTGGCGTGCTGAAGGCTCAAGTGATACACTATATTACTAAAAAGGCTCAAACTCTTCGCCCGAGTGTCGGATTTGGGCGAATTTGGTATTGATGGAAAGCTTATTGAATTTCCCACATGACGAAAAGTAAAAATCTTAAAAAAAATACGTTTACAAAAGTGGATTCATCTTTCAAAGAAAGCTTCTAAGATTCTTGGGGAAAATTTTCAAGCTAGGAAAAGTACGGGTATTACACTTACTAATTTGGTTATGACTCATACCAACGACTTGTTAGGACACCCTACGACTCATAGGGTGAGTCGTTACCAAGTCAGTAGGCTCAAAGCTCAAGAAATTTCCAATGGCCAAAAATCTGGGGTGCTTCAATTCTCCCCACTTGGATTATTCATCCTTGAATAATGGGACAAGGCATATGTTTGCACAATTTGACTCCATATACCTCTACTCGTACCTTTAACAAAGAAAGAAAATAAAGATGCTAAAGAAATCACCTTTTTCTTTAACAAATTGAGAAAACAAAGATGTTAAGGAATACACGTACCTTAAGCATGATTGAACGGGAAACAAGAACGAATACTTAGACTTTATGTCCTTTTCGACTTTCCAAGTAGCCTCTTCAACCTTGTGGTTCCTCCATGGAACCTTTACTGAAGCTGTGTCCTTGTTCACAGTCGATGAACTTATCGATCCAAAATTTCAATCGGAACTTCCTCATTAGATAAAGATTCTGAAATACCCTCCTTCTCCAAAGGAATAGCTGTCTAAGGATCACCCACACACTTTCTCAACATCAAAACATGAAACAACGAATGAATGGAGTTAAGACTAGGAGGAAACTCAAACTCATATGCAACACCACCGACCCTCTTCAAGACCAAGTATGGGCCGATATATGGGGAACTGAGCTTTCCCTTCTTCCTAAACCACATTACTCCCCTCATGGGAAACATCTTCAAGAACAACCAATCGCCAACCTCAAACTCTAACTCCCTACGCCTCATATCTGCATAGGACTTTGGGTGACTTTGGGCGGTCTTAAGTCCATCTCCGAATCACCTTAAACTTCTTCATGGCTTGGTAAACCAAATCAAGGCCAAACAACTCCGTCTCACCAACCTCAAACCACCTAATAGGAGATCTACACCTCCTACCATACAACGCTTCAAACAGAGCCATCCCAATACTAGAGTCGTAGATATTCTTATACGCAAACTCTATAAGAGGCAACTAATCAACCCAACTTCCACCATAGTCATTTACGCAAGATCAAAGCATATCTTCCAATGTCTAAATTGTTCTTTCTATTTGCATATCTGATTGCAGGTGGAAAGAAGTACTAAGGATCACCTTAGTTCCTAAACCTCTCTGAAATGAACGCCACAAGTTTGATGAGAATTGAGTACCATGATTTGACATGGTAGAAACTGACACCCTATGCAACTTC
>NC_061115.1:27921373-27957281 GCF_002878395.1 Capsicum annuum | reverse complement strand
GAGTACCATGATTTGACATGGTAGAAACTGACACCCTATGCAACTTCACAATCTCTAGGAGGAACAACTTCACATAATCCTCTGTCGAATAATTAGTCCTCATGGGGTAGAAGTGACCAGACTTAGTCATCCTATCCATGATGACCTATAACGAATCAAATTGATTATGAGACCGAGAAAGACCAGTAACAAAGTCCATATTAATCATTTTCCACTTCCACACAGGCAACTCAATTTCTTGATACAACCCTCCGGGCTACAAGTGCTCGGCCTTCACTGGTTGACACACCATACATTTAACCATAAAACTAGCCATATCCCGCTTCATATTGTTCCACCAATAATTCTCCTTAAGATCATGATACACATTTATCGAACCAGGATGAATGGCATCGTGACTCATGAGCCTCAACTAAGATCCTCTCTCACAACCCATATACATTAGGAACACATAATTTGCCTTGGTACCTTAAGATACCATCGCCACCAATCTCAAAAGCTACAACCTTTTATTGTCCCACATCTCTCTTAATCTTTATTAAGACAGGATCTAATACCTGCTTCTCCTTTATTTCAGTGCCAAGAGATGACTACGCCACCTTTTATACAAACACTCCCCCATCCCCAAAGTCTAAGAGACAAACTCCAAGGTTAGACAAACGGTGAATATCTTTCACCAACTCCCGCTTATCCTCATCCACATAAGTTAGACTCCCCATGGATAACTTGCTAAGAGCATCAGCAACTATATTAGCTTTACCTTGGTGGGAGTGGAAACTCACATCGTAGTTCTTTAGCAACTCAAGCCACCTCCTTCACATGAGATTTAACTCCTTCTAGTTGAGCACATATGGAAGACACTTATGGTCAGAAAAGATATCTACATGAACTCCATACAAATAGTGATGCCAAATCTTCAGTGCTAACACCACAACCAACAACTTCAAGTCAAGAGTCGGATAATTCCTCTTACGAACTTTCAACTGCCTAGAAGCATAAGCCATCACCTTACCATGCTATATCAATACGTACCCAAGTCCCACATGAGATGCATTGCAATAAACCAAAAATCCATCATTACCCTTAGGTAGGGTCAACATCAGAGCTGAAGTCAACTTACCTTTTAGCCTCTCTAAACTACCCTCACAAGCATCATATCAGAAGAACTTTACCTTCTTTTAGGTCAACTAAGTCAGCAGGGCAACTATAGTCATGAAACTCTCCATAAACCTCCTATATTAACCAACTAAAACCAAGAAGCTCTGAATATCAGTTGGAGTCATGGGCCTAGGCCACTTCTTAAACACTATTACTTTCTGCAGATCCACCATGATCCCTTGCTAGAAATGACATAACCCGTAAAAGTAATAACTTTCAACCAGAACTCGCACTTCGGAAACTTAGAATACAAACAATGATCTTTTAAGGTTTGCGAAACAATACAAAGATGGTCGATGTTATCTTCCTCACTCCTAGAGTACACTAGAATATCATTAATGAACACTATTATGAACAAATCCAAGAACTGACGGAACACCAGATTCACGATATCCATTGATACCGTCGATGAATTTGTCAGACAAAAATACATAACTAGGAACACATAGTGACCATACCGGGTTTGAAAGATAGTCTTAGGGATATCCACCTCCCTAATCTTTAGCAAATAATAACCCGACCAAAGATTAATCTTAGAGAAATATCTGTCACCCTAAAGGTGGTCAAGTAAATAATTAATCTATAGAAGGGAACCTTATTCAACTGTCAGTAATCAATGCACATCCGAAAGGAACCATCTTTCTTATGCATAAACAAAATAGGAGCACCCTATAGAGACACACTAGGACATATAAAACTCTTAACAATGAGGTCTTTTAATAGGTCCTTAAGCTTCTTCAACTTAGTTAGAGTCATTCTATATGGAGGGATAGAGATAGGACGAGTATCCAGAACAAGATTAATCCAAAAATCAATCTCTCTATCGGGGGGGAGGGATACTAGGAAGATCATCAGGTAAAACATCGAGGAATTCATTAACCAAGATAATAGATTATAAGAAAGGACCCTCCGAGTTAGAATCTTTAACCCAAACCAAATAATAAAGATATCCCTTGGAAATCAACTTCTCGACTCTAAGATACGATATGAATCTTTCCTTAGGCACTAGAGAATCCCCTTCTAACTCAATGACCGGCTCATTAGGGAATTTGAATATGACCTTACGGGTTTGACAATCCAAGGAGGCATAGCATGAGTACAACCAATCCATCCCCAACATAACATCAAAATCAATAATGTCTAACTCTATCTTATTTACCAAAGTTTCTTTGCCACCAACAGATGCCACACAACCCCTATAGGATCTTCTAGCAACCACAGAGTCACCCATCAGGGTGGAAATAGAAAGGGATTAGGGATACACATAGGACCAAAACCAAAATGTATAACTACAAATGAGTTCACATAAGATAGACTAAACCCTAAATTAAGCAAGCAATACACATCACCAAAAAAAGTCATAACATACCAGTGGCGACATCAAGAGATACCTTAGAGTCCTAGTAGGTATGAAGGGCATACAAGCAATTCCGGCCAGTGCTAGTACTAAAAGCAAAAGCAGCACCCTTTAGTAAGGAGATAATAAAGTGGCAACATGAATCTTATTTTCCCCTGAAGCAACCTTCGAAGGACAATCCCTCTACAAGTGACCAACCTAACTATATTTAAAATACCTGTTCCTCCCCTCTTTACAAAACCCATAGTGCGCCTTCTCGCAAAATCTACAAGTAGGATATGATGGAGCTGACTGAGCCCTAACAACCCTGGATAAGGAGCATTAGCCATAGAGTAGGAACCAGAACTCCCCCACTTTTTCTTAGACCACTTTCTACCATCTCTACCACTCTGCTGTTGAGCTCCACCCCAATTAGAAAATTTGAACTTCTTACTCTGCCTTTTCTCTATTTCTGCCTGCTTCTCTTCTCTTTCTCAACTTGCTGCATATACATAACTAATTTGGAGATGTTCATATACTTATTCAATGAGGCTTCCTTACTCTCTAAAATCAAATCACGGGATAACCCAGAAAAATATTTCCTCATTCTAGCCCTCATACTAGACACTAACTTAGGAGCATACTGGGACAACTGATAGAATTTCAAAGCTTACTCCTTGATAGCCATCCTACCTTACTTCAGATTAACAAACTCTTCTACTTTTGCCTTCCTCAACTTTTGAGAAAAGAAGTGGTCTAGAAAAGCACTAGAGAAATCACCCCACAGTGTAGATTTGATATCATCTCCCCTTAACTTTCCCAGTCCCCATACCATTGATATGCTACATCCTTCAGTTGATAGGAGGAAAATTCCACACCCTCAACATCCAAAGCATGCATAACCCAAAAGATCTTGTCCATCTCATCTATAAAATCTTGAGTATACTCCTTAACCTTAACACCAGTAAAAGTTGGAGGACTCAACCTCATAAAGTAGACAAATCTTGTGGCCTCAAAAGATGGAGTAACAGAACACGCTCAGATTGAGAAGATACCAAATGATCCAACATATGAATAGACTGACAAAATTCTGCATTTGACACATCATCCTGAGGTGCTCAAGGAGGACTAGAGGGAACTGGTGGAACTCCAAAAGGGTAAACAGGAACTGGACCCCTAAATCGGGTTTGTACCTCATAAGCAGGGCGTGTCCTATTAATATTATCCTCAAATAGGATAGAGGAGTTTACATGAGATTTAAATCATTTGGGAGGCATGATCTGAAAAGTGAACAAATAGAAATTAGAGGAGATTTTGATACCTTAGAATCTATATCCCAAAATAAGACAACAAAAAAGGGAAACATTCCTAAATGCCTCATAGTCTCTCCATTATAAGTGTGGTTGCTACACACCCATAAAAGTAACTCTACTCAACACGACTTTATGGACACCTAATTGACCATAAAACTAGCTCTGATACCACCTAAAACAACCCGAACTAGGATTGTGTCATGATGGGTGTCTTAAGTCCAATAAGGACCAGAGACCACCCTCATCACCCAAATTATAGACCACTTTACACTCATATCAAATAAATTCTGAACATATAACAAGATAAGAGAACATGAAATGAAAGATGTTATGATATGTGTATAACCAAACCAACCAACAAACAAACCATCCCAAGTCCACAATAGACTGACAAAGCCTCTACCAAACTGAATATCAATAAGGAGTCAGGACATGCCCCCGACTAAAGCCAAAAATAGTATCCAATAATTTATAACTCAAAAGAAAAACATAATCCCAAAATGAGGACTTTTGAAGCACAAAAGTTCACCACTTCAAGTCAACTCTCAATCAATACATAATCACTGTGCAGGAGAAGTAAAAGTATGGCCAAATCCTGCATCTCGTAGGGATATAACGTTCGGAGATAGTTATTGGGGTGAAAGCTAGCATGCAATTCAGGGATAAAGATAAAATAATGTGGTCAATTCAAACCAAGTCATCCAATGTCGTCAATTTAGCATACACTTTAAAATCTTAACCTAGATTGTGTAGCTCGACCATCATATAATAGTACCCAAGGCTAAATGGGCCCCAACTCTCACCCCCTAGTCAGGTCCCAGTGCATGTAGCCACACAAATTGGAGAATAATCTTAAATATATGCACACGGGAGAGTTGAACTTCCTAACATATACTAAGGTAAATTAAGCACCAAATCATATAATGATTTATGAAGGAATTGAACCACCCTAATCATGAAATAATATTAATGAGGGGGGATCAAATCTCCCTGGTCACTTTGACCCCCATGTCAGCAAACATAATTTCCAGTGTCGGTCATCTGGACCTCCACTTTCACGACACAGCTACACAACCCTTATTAGAGCCCAATTAAAATATTTATCGCACAATCCCAATCATGAATCACATTTCACATTAAGGCGTACATTGTTGGTATCGTCACACCAACTACACTTGCTAGGTAATAACAACATGCCAAAATAATTTTCTATTTACTTAGGGAAAACAAATCCCTTTGTTCATTAATACAAGGTGGGGGGACACTGACTCTATTTGTTTATTAAATTGTACCATTGTATTTCAAATACCTCTTTATATCATGCAATAGTTCAAGACTAGTTCAATTTTACAAATTTCTACCTTTCTCATAACTCAAAACCAATTTCACACTATGGGGTTGGGGTCATAATCACTTCAAAAGCCACAAGTTTGGGAAAATCACAACTCCCTAGGTCATTCACCATACCTATGCACCCACAAGTTCAAAACCACATTTAAAGCATGAATAATCATAATTAAATCATGGAAAAATATTGTTCACCAATAAGCATTCAAAACCCATAACCCTTATTTTCAAAACCAAAATAATTCTTTATGAACAACAATTTAATACACATCATTTTTAACAAATTAATAATGAGGGAAGAGTCACATGTCTGAAATAGTAAGATGTATGAAGAGAAATCACCCTTAAAGGCCCTAATTGACCAAACTCTTGAAAACCTTAAGTGTTCTTGATCTGCCCTAATTGACCAAACTCTTAAAAACCTTAAGTGTTCTTGATCTTGAGGAATTTGAGAGTGTTGAGAAGTTACTTTGATGTGTTTTGAGTGCTAATGACACCCTGGTGAGGTTATAAGATGTGGTTTTCAAGTTGGATAAGAGGATAAATATCTAAAATGCCCATAAATTAATAGCTGAGAAAGGGTCGTCTTTGACTACGAGTCAACCCCTGACTCGTAGCCACTCCTTACGACTCATCACTATGATTTGTAACCAAGGCATTACCACCAAGGCACCCTATACTGTTATCTTTATGACTCAATGGGACTGCTCATAATGGACCCTACAACTCATAGGATCTGGTCATAGTCAACACATAACCCAAATTGGGACATACACTAGACACCCTATGATTACACATAATAACTCGTGAAATATCCTTATGGATCTTAGTGAGTCACTTATACTTAGAGCAAAATCAAGCCAAAAACTTACTAATTTAGTTATGACTCATCCCAATGACTCATCAGGACACCCTACGACTCATAGGGTGAGTCATTACCAAGCTAGTGAGCTCAAAGCTCAAGAAATTACCAAGGGCCAAAAATTCAGGGTATTTGATAAAGAAATCACACCATCAATTGATATGGTATCCAGCCCCAGAAATTATTTCAACATCCAATTATGTCCAAGACTATTATCCCTAATCCTTGACGAAACCTCTTTCGTAGACTGTTTGGTACCTACCTCCATTTGTTGCTCCAATATCAAACTGCATTTCAATGCCTTACCAAAATTTACTAATAAATCAATGATCTAATTAATCCATCAAACCTCGAGCTAAGTTTCATAAAAAATACCAAGCTAATACACTCTTTTGGCTGAGCCCATAGATCAACATTATAAGAGATTAAGGGTTGCTGGCTACATTACTCCAATTCCCGCAATTGTAATGAACATATGTGCAAAGGGATTGATCATTTCAAAGTTTATGCTTATCATTGAGGGATGACAGGACACACCATAGAAGAATGTCATGCTTTAAAGGACAAAATTCAAGTACTGATTGATACCAAAATGATAAAGTTGATAGGTCCAAATCTTGATACTAATTAATTTCTAAGCATGATTGTCACCTATCTGACATTAATGAAGGGGTATCATGTTGTTTCTTCATTCAAGGTCCCAAGCACTTGAAATTACTTTAATCTTTACACATTTTTGGAATGAGATGATTTTCTCATATGTAATTCAAACTACGTTTGACTTGATTCTCGTTTAAGAGGGATACATAGGAGCTCATATGGAGTTTGGTCTTATTATAATAAAAATTTTATATTTTTATTGAAGCTTATAAATGGGACAAAAATTTTGAGAGGATCTAAAAAATTCTATGGAAAAGCATTTCTACAAGTTTAAGACTGACAAGATATGTAACTGGTGCAAAATTTTTGAGAGGATCTCAAAAATTCTGTCAAGAATCATGTCTACAAGTTCAAGATCATAATACTGGGGTAGAAATTTTTGAGTAATCCTCAAAAATTTCATCAAGGACTGCATCTCAAGAAATTTATATAAAGATAATGAATCCAGGACTTGAAGTAGAAGACAAGGCAGAAGCAAAAATCAACCTCCCCCTTTTACAAACACACAAATTTTCTTTGAGTAAAGGATTAAAGGTACAGGTGGAAAGAATCACTCCATAACAGCTCGAACAATTACCATCATAAGAGGACGATAATCGATTATACATAGCACCTAGAAGCCCAATAATTAATTTCACATTGCATCAAGAAGCACAATAACCGATCTTATATTATATCGACAAGCCCAACAGTTGATCCCACATTGCATAGAGGAGCCCGACAGCTCATCCCACAGTGCATCAAGAGGCCTATCAACTGATCCCATATTGCATCGAAAATCCCAGCATCTGATCCCATATTACATCGAGAGGCCCGTCAGTCGATCCCATATTACATAGAAAGGCCTGTCAGCTGATTCCATATTACATAGAAAAGTGCAACAGCTAATCCCATAGTGCATCAAGAAGCTAAATAGTTGATCCCACATTGCATTGAGAGTACCTCAGCCAATCCCACAGTGCATCAAAAATCCCAATATTTGATTCCACATTGCATCGAGAGGCTTATTAGCCGATCACACAGTGCATCAAAAAGCCCAACAGTCGATCCTACATTGCTTGGAGAAGCCCAACAGCCGATCCAACAATATAATAAATATGCTTTTTTATCCCTATATTTACTATATATTTATCAATTGCTTGTCGTTTACATACCTTAACCCTGGTTATCTAGTATACTGTAAAGTATGCAGGAAATAAAGGAAGGAGTAACAAATGGGAATAATTTTTTCTCCTAGTTTTGAGATACCACCCTATTTATTCATTCATCACATAAATTCGAATTGAAACTCACCTATCTTTCCTTTTCACACCCTCCTTACGTCATTATTTCAAATCCTACTCATTCCTGTCTCATCGACCTATAATATTATTGTTGATGCCCGTCTTTTATCATTAACATTCTTTAGGAATATTGTTCATTTCTAAATCTAGAACTGCACAAAACCTGATTCTCTTAAAACTAGAGATATGTAGGCGACTTAAAACCAAAGTCTCAGCCACACTATTTTTCAAATCACCTTCTATTGCTTTAAATCCAACAAACCATCTTTTGGTCTGACAAAATTAGCTACTAAGTCAACTTTCATTACTCAATAATTATTTTATCATTTTCGAGCAACGAAGGGGCAACTGTTGACACCTAATTTTGACCTCCCGGTATACCTTTTAGGCTGTTATTTTAAAAAAATCTAGTGTTAATATTTATTTACGTATTATATGGGTTTCAAACGAATGTATGTATCGCAATCATGGTTTTGACGTATACAATTTATCTTATCATTGAACGTTATATTTTTTACTAATTTAAAATGTATTACTTTTACATAATTTTGTTAATATTATTAACTTATTTATGCAAATTATTCATCATTCACAATTATCATTATCATCATTATTTATTATTGTTATTATTATTATTATTATTATTATTGTTATTATTATTTTTATAATATAAAATATAATGGTTGATTTAATAATTTATTATTATTTTGTTTTACTTAGTCATTTAGTAGTTACCTAATTTACAATATTATTTTTGAAAGAAATTTATTTAGTCCTAAAAAGCTCACATTCATTTTTTTCCATTAAGTAGAAAAATCCTCTTCACTATCTTTACTTTCTTGTGAAGGATATTTTATTCTCAAAATCATTTCAAATCAATTTTACCTATTTTATTTTAATAGCTCCATATCCACAAAATCTTCCTAAAAAATCAAAATATTTTTTTGATTAAAGTAAAGAATATTACTTTTCCCAAAATAATCCTTGTAATCACTCTTTTACATGGGAAAATAATGTTTGTCCATTTTTAACTATCTTCTCAACGTCTCCGTTTTTTTTCCTTTATATATATGGAACTAATACAGAAAGGGGGACCACCATGGATATTAATCACTTTTCCTTTCTCTTCTCTTCTCAACCTAAGTCATCTTCTCAACCAAGACAAAAGGACTCTCCTAGTTAAGCTTCATGGATTCTCATTTAGTCACTATACAAAGTCATATTATTATCGGAGTATTGAGAGGAAAGGATGACCAAAAACCTCAGTGGAAAATTCTCTTGAGAAGTAATCATCTACAAATGAACCAAGAGTCACTTCCAAGGTTCACTCTTTCCTTTTGTTATTTTTTGGTGTTTAACTTCATATTTTATGTTAAATTCTAAGATTGTTACAATTGGTTTGTTGAATCTACCACCCTCCATAATTTTTCATCTTTAATACCATGTCTTACTTAAACATGTTTGTATGTGTTAATTATGAATTCTAGCTTCTTAAAATTGTTATTGTGTTTCTACAAATGGTGAGTCCTTAATTCTCAAGTCATGGTCTATTATTTGTGTTTAATATCACTATATTATAGCTAGCCTATGCCTCATCATGTGAATAGCTATTACTTGAAATTTTGTTTCTTCTGTTAGTAATTAATGTCATGCCATATTTTGTTGAAAGAATTAATGTGCTCGGTGGTGTAACTTGTATTTTAATTTTAAAACGAAAAGGCTGAGGTATTTTAAAATATAATCAATCAACGTGTTTCAGTACTCCAAGTTAAAAGAATATTTGGTTTGGAGCTGATGAAGTCAGAGGGATTTTTAGCTACTAATGTTATATATTTTACTTTCCTAAGGCCCATTCTTTTGGTTTTTACTTTATATGTTCAAATAATTTAAGTACATTCACTTGAGGGCAGTTTGTGTTGTATTTTTCACCTTTGAATTTATTTCCACAAATATTGTTTAAAATTTGAAAAGAATGAGAGCTTGACATATCTTTTAATTTTTTTATAGGACAAAATTTAATTTTTGATATAGTTATCACTATCATAGTGATTCATGTGCTGCTTTTAATGTTTCGATTTATCAACTCATGATTCAGTATTAGTTTTGAATGGGTAAATGTGAATCATTTTTCTACTTATATGTTGTTTTAATTAAGAATCTTTACTACTTTAGTATTTTCACTTCTTTTTTTAATGGTCAAACGTTAAGAATAGACATACTCTCACTCCCTTTGAATATTTTTACATGTATATTATAATTGAATGATATCACTTGAAGTTCAAACATGGGAAGGGAGGAGTCAATGCATGATGAAGTTCAAATGCAGTAATCGCCCCCGAGCGGGGATCAGGTACGTATTAGGAAATGATGACAAAAAAGATTGGCAATAGCTGACTTCTGATATGAAGCACATATAGCTTTATTAAAATTTAAAGCACCTCGTTACTTCTTTCTTTTCTTATTTCATATGTCACTATTTTAAACATCTAAAAAACTTGGCAACTCTTACTATTATAGTAACACTCTTTGATACAATTTATATATTATACTTACATAGTTTTCTTTACATGACTTTTACATGCTAAAATATTTTACTTATTACTTTTAAATAAGTTTCTTTAAGAATTTCTTTCGTCCTATCTTAAGACATTTGAGAGAGTAGACATAAAAATTGAAACAGAGGTAGTAACATTGCAATGGAACCATTTCAACCTTGTCATACCCTGATCCCACTTACATTCTTTTTTGTTTTTTTAATTTTATGTATGTATTATTGAGTTACTTATTTAGTTTTATTAATCTCTTACATTAATTCGTCACCAAAATTGAGGTGACACAAATACTACTAACAAGTTTTGCATCATTTGTAGTCTATCGTTACTTCGACGTAAGTTTAATTTATAGTTTTGTCATCCTTCAATTTTTTCCTCACGCTGAAAAGCAAAGGAGACCGCTAGAGTCCGTAATCTGAGGAAGATAAAGATTATAAGAATTAAGATATTTTCATTTATTATTTGCATGTCGTAAGAGGTCAGTCTTGTATCTCTTGTATTTTTTTATTCATTGTAGGATATGTACACTAGTCGAAAGTTTTATTTATCATTTTCATCACTTTGTTATTATTAAGTTAATAAAGTTAGTGAACTTTGTTTATCATGTAGAATCCCCACATAAAATATGAATTTGACCGGAAACCACATTTGTCGACCTCGAAAGGTGCCTAAGACCTTCCTTTCGATGTAATTTGAACCCTTACCCAAATTTCTAATGAACTAGACTAAATAACAAAATAAGTTCATTAGGGCACCATTATAGTATAATTACGAACCTATTTTGTTATTTAGTCTAGTTCACCAGAAATTCAGGTAAGGGTTCAAATTACCTTGAAAGTAAGGTGTTAGGCACCTTTCGAGGTCCACAAATGTGGTTCTCGGTCGAATTCATATTTACATAGGGTTCTACGTGATAAACAAAGATCACTAATTTTATTAGCTTAATAATAACTAAGTGATGAAAATAATAAATAAAACTTTCAACTAGTGTACATATCCTGCAAAGAATTAAAAAAATACAAGAGATACAAGACTAACCTTTTGCGACACACAAATAATAAATGAAAATAGCATAATTCTTGTAATCTTCATCTTCCTCAGATTACGGACTCTAGGGGCTCCTTTGCTTTTCAGCGTAAAGACAAAATTGGAGGATGACAAAACTATAAAATAAACTTACGTAGAAGTAACAATAGACTACAAATGATGCAAAACTTGTTAGTAGTATGTGTGTCACCTCAATTTTGGTGACAAATTAGTGTAAGGGATTAATAAAACTAAATAAGTAACTCAATAATACATATATAAAGTAAGAAAAAAGATAAGGTAAGTGGGATCAGGACATGATAAGGCTGAAATGGTTTCAATGCAATGTTACTCCCTCTGTTTTAATTTCTATGTCTACTCTCTCAAATAGCTTAAGACAGGACGAAAGAAATTCTTAAAGAAACTTATTCAAAAGTACTAAGTAAGATTTTTAGCATGTAAAAGTCATGTAAAGAAAAATATGTAAGTATATTATATAAATTGTATCAAAGAGTGTTACTATAATAGTAAGAGTTGTCAAGTTTTTGAGACGTTTAAAATAGTGACATATGAAATAAGAAAAGAAGGGAGTAACGAGGGACATTTTGTTAAAAGTGACAAAAAAAAGCTTCAAATTGAGGTGTAGGTGACTCAAGTTTTAATAATTAAGTGTAGGTGACAATTACTTTATTATGGATTAAGAAAGTTGGGGAAGTTTGAGAATAGTCTACAAGTTTTAAATTTACACTTTGAGCTAAATGCTAACCTAATATAACAGAAAAAAGGAGGGAAAAATGACGCGTTTCTTTCTCTTCTCTTCCATTGTTGTTTTTTCTCTCTTAGCGATTTTTGTTGTCCATTGTTGCTTCTTCTTTATTCATCATCTTCTATTTCATTATCATCATCTTCTACTTTATTATCATATTCATCTTCTTGTTGTTGATCATTGTTGTTGTTGTTACCGCTACTATTGCTACTTGACCAATTTCTTAGGTCAAATTTTATTTTGTACATCACTTTCCACTTTGGCATTACTTCATAGGAGACTTTGATAAGTCAAATTATGATTTTTAGTTAAATTTGTTATCTGGGTAACTACTATTGTACTATTTTTTAAACAATAGTTAGAACGCGAACATTAATGCAATATAAGAGCCTTCTATTGCAACGGAAGGCTCATATGTTGGATTCATATTTATGATTCTATATTGCCGTAACATGAATCAAACAGATGGATCATCTGTTGCAACATATGACCCTTCTATTACAACAAACTAGTTATCTATTGCAACAAAGTAAATATAAGTTGCAATAGATTAGTCACTTGTTGCAACAAAACCTGAACTCGATTACAATAGTTACGTCGTCTATTGTAACAGGTAAGTCATCTATCGCAATGTGTTAGTTATCTATTGCAACATGTCGCTCATCTATTGGAATCGGCTTCAAAGGTTCTTTAGTACTATAACATCTATCCTAACAGGCACTTCATCTATTGCAACATATGATTCACCTGTTACAACAGATGATTCATTTGTTAAAATCAGCTTTAAGTATAACATGAATCCTAATAGGTAAGTAATTTGTTACAACTGATCACTTACATATTGCAAAAAATTACATATCTGTTGGGGTTCATAGTACAACACTCTGAAATCACTATTAATATTATTATGATATCATTATTAACTTGTTCAAATAAATGACTCTTTTTAGGTACCACTAATGGAGGGATCAATCATAATAGGGGTAGATTGTCATGGTCAATGGATCGAGAAAAGTAATCAATATGTATGGCGTTGGAAGGAGAGTGAAATGCTAGAGATGATAGCTATGATAGTTCAAAGTGAAATTTTATATGATAATTTTGTGAACTTAACCATCAACTATTATGGACTGAATTGTCAATCTAAAGAACTCGTCATCAACTACATGCACATATATTTTGAAAATCAGAGGGTACTATCTTTCAAGATAACCGATCATGTTCAGTTATGTGCTTATCTTAGTGATTCAGCAAGGTCGGTGCTAAAGGTGTACATGGTTGAAAAACTGAGAGTGAATAAGAATCAAAATGTAGAAGAAGAACAACAACAAGATATCTTTGATGATAAGTTGGATGATCTAGACATGAATATTACAGATGATGATCAAACACCTACATCCATTGCTGCGAGCAATTCAGTGGGTAGTTGTTCTCAATCGACACAGTCTGGAAATTATCAAGACGATGATACCAACTTTTACAAGGGAATGTCTTTCAATTATAAGGACGAACTATCTACTTATTTGTTTATTGCTAGCTTGAAAAAAGATTTCAGAATAATAAAGGTGATTAATTCAAGCAAAGTCTTTTGCTTTAGATGTGCTAATCTGAACTGCAAGTGGTGGTTCAGAGCACTGAAGTACTTAAGTTCTGACAAATTCATCATTCATAAATATGAAAAGTATCACACATGTAGTTCGAAGCACATTTCAGGCCAAAATCTTCATGCCACGGCAAAGGTCCTCGGTCAATATTTCAAGAATAGATTCCCCAATGGCAAAGGCCCTTCTACAAGGGATATATGTAATATTTTAAAAGTGGAAGGAATTTTGGTAGTTTAGAAACATAAGTTGTTCTTTTAGGTAATTTTTTCAAAGTAAAATTCATAGACAAAATAAAATAAATCGAATCCTTCAGAAATTACATGAAATAAATCAACAAATAAATAAAAGGTAAAAAAATTATTACGGGTACAAATCTCAATAAATAAATCAACAATTTAAGTTTTTATGCCAACAATTCATAAGGATGGGGGTGAGGTTATTACTTCGACAGACTCAATCTATAAAGATCTACTCAATATGGATAAGTTGTTCTTCATCCGGTGCTATGAAATTCGGCTTTGGTAATTGTGGATTTTTAATGCTCTTGCATACGATTTTTGCACTTTGGCTTATCCGTATTTTCATAAAAAAGTAGCATATTATCAATGTTGTTCAACAGTAGCTTCTACTGTGACATCCACCTGAAAATCCAAAATTGTCAATGCTAATCATATAGATACAAAAAGAAATGGAAAAGGATTACTCCTCTATTTTTGTAAATCAAATAGTTTTTCCTCCTATTTTAAATTATCCCAAACAAATTATCTTTATGTTGCAATAGATGGATAATCTGTTGGGACAAATTAAAATATGGGGAAGAATTGTATCATAATTTCCAACGGATGAATCATCTGTTGAAACATATGACTCATCTGTTTGAAAAAATTGAAACAACAGAAAGTTTTGATTTAATTTGTCCTAATAGATGACCCATCTGTTGCAGCAGACAGGTCATCTATTGGTACAAATAAAAATGGTACGTAGAGCTATTTGATTTACTAAAACAGATGAGACATTTGTTGTAACAGATATTGTATCTGATGCAATGAGTTAGTTAACTGTTGCAACAGATGTATATATCTGTTTGATAATTTTTAGAAGATGTGTCATTTGTTAAAAAAGATATGTGTCTGTTTGTTAGTTCGAACAAATGTTATATATTTACCTTCTTCAGCTCATGTTGCTCTCCTGTGGCCCTTGTATATTGCTTAATAGTGCAACACAAAGACAGTGGAGTTGCAATTTTGCTTTTTGGATGCTTGATAATGCCTTGGAAATTACTTTTCTTCTCCTCTTAGCCTTAATCTCTAATGAAATAGAGAGATATGAAATCCTCTTTGATGGAATGACACCTCTCTTAGATGTCAATTCCTTTACAAAAGCAGTTAATGAATTAATAGCATTAATCATATATCATGTTTCGCCTTGCAGTCTTAACATTTGCATGCAGAACATTCACTAGAAGGGGCAAAATCTGTATAACCAGTATGAACATACTCATAATAGTTTGTTTTAAAAACTGTAAGTAGAGTATCATTAGCCCCAACAACAACAACACTACCACCACTACCACCAACAACAACTCCATCACCACTAACACCATCAACAATAACATGCCCACCCTCCAAAATTATTTTTCTTGCAATGGTTGTTGCTCCAAACAATTCTATTTTTATTTTGTCAATGACCTTAGGGTCCGATACAATTTGCACAGACCGTAAAGCAAGAAAAAATGACATCTTTAACTCTCGATTGATCGGACTAGCAACAGATGCACAATCTAATATAAATCAGTATAAATATTAGAATGATGATTAGATCATTCAAAAAAATTATTAAATAAAATAAAAAACTTAATTAGAATTAAACTTATTGCATCCTTCAGGGGATTGAAGAGATCAAAAAATTTTGTATTTTTATCAGTTTTGGCCAACAACCATCTCAAGATTCTTGGACAGGAAACTTCTTCCTGGTAGTTCACTTGTTGACTCAAATAAGAAATGGATTCAAACGCTCAAGCCTATAAATAACGCCAATAAATCAAAAGAATGAATAAAAAATGAATCATATCATAATAAAAGAAATATTTTCCATGAAAGCTCATAAAAAGCCATATAAGTTGACTGTGTTTGGCGTTAACAGAGTCAACAAATATTTGATATTCATTTTGAAGCTTTCATAACACCAATGATAGCTGTTAAATGCCTCAAGATCCTCGAGGAGCTTTATTAAATCAAGTGGTATGTTGTTGTTAACGTCTCTCGCCCAAAGAATATTATGTACAAACCAAACCAAGCATAATGATTGTTTGTGCTTATTTGAAAGTATTTTACCTTTTAACGCTTCAATCAAATTTTTATTTTTTGAAGCTTAGACCAACAAGGGACATAAAGTCTTCATGATAACTTGACTTGCATTTGCCTTTTTTGACTATGTGGGGTGCTTTTTTTGAGTTAGAACAGGTATAACTTGAGAAGGAGAAGGAGGATAACATTTTAGTCCAGTAACTATGGAAAACTCCTTCCAACCAAAACAAACAGGCATGATATAGTAATTTATCCACACCTCATCTATATTATCTTTGTTTTCATACATAAATCTACGCTTGAGAATATCATATACCATTTGCATTTGTAAATGAGCATTGTTGTGCTCCGACAAATCAAGATATTGCCCAAAACAGTTGTCCTTGAAATAAGTATCCAAATTTTATTCTCAAAGTAATATTTTGAAGGCGTCAAAAGATTTTTCCGTGGCTGACTTAATCACAAAATCACCCATTAAATCTGTCGGGCATCGCACTGCATTCTCACATGATAACTATTAGTACTAAAGGTTTTGACCAACTTTACGATGGAAGAACTATTAGAATTTGGATCATCTATTTTGAAATATTCCTCCTCCCCATATTCATTATCTTCTGCATCTGATTGAGATAACGCTTGTAAAGTAAGCTCATAGAGTGGTGGATGTAGCCTAGCCGCTTCACTTGTTCCTTTACTTGGACTTGATTCGGTTTTTATTCTTTTGAGAGCTATATAATCTAAAAGTAATAGGATCATAAAATAGATTATAAATGATTAATGTATCGTTAAAAAAGGATAACAATATATCTAACATGTAAATAATAAAATAACAATTCCAATAAATCACACATCTGTTGCACCAGGTAGGTTATCTGTTGTAACATATAACTAACATGCTGCAACGAATAAGTAATCTGTTGTAACAATAAAAATAGATCACTCATCTGTTAAAACAGATGATTGGTCTGTGCAATAGATCACACATCTATTGTAACATATGAGTGATATGTTGCAACATTTAACTAACTAATTACAACGAATGCGTAATTCATTACAACAATAAAAATAAATCACTCATTTATTGAAACAGGTGACTGGTTTGTGCAACAAATCATACATTTGTTGCAACATATGAGTGATCTATTAGAACTGTTATCAACAGTCAATATTATTTAGATTTCTTCCAATAGAAAAGTCATCTATCACGACAGATGAATGATCAATTGAAAAAATCAAGTCTTGGACATGTCCTGTTGGAATAGTTGATAGGATTTTATCTAGCAGAAGGTTCATCTATTGCATCAGATGATTAATCCATTGCATTAGATTTTTAATTCGATGGTTCCTCCATTACATCAGATGGTAAATTTGTTGCATCAGATGGCTAATCTGTTGCATTAGATTTTTAATCGGATGTCTCCTCTATTGCATTAAATAGTTAATCTATTGCATCATATGGTTAAACTAATGCATCATATTTTTAATCTAATGGTAAATCTATTACATTAGATGGTTTATCTATTGCATTAGATTTTAATCTGATTATTCCTTTATTGCATCAGATGGTTGATTTGTTGCATCATATGGTAAATCTATTGCAACAAATAGTTAATCCGTTGTATCAAATTTTTAATCACACGGTTCCTCTAGTGCATCAGCTAGTTAATCTATTGCATTATATGGTAAATTTGTTGCATCAGATGGTTAATTTATTGATCAGATAGTAAATCTATTGCATCAGATGGTTAATCTATTGTATCAGATGGTTAATCTGTTGCATCAGAAAGTTAAGTTGTTGCAGAAAAAAATAGTAGCATGATTTTGTTCAATAGAACAATAACAATATCACTATTTTTATCAAGAACACTAACAAATCAACCCAGCAATGGGTGCAACGCCAAAAACACCAACATCGTTGTTTTGTTTGTATAAACACAAACAACAAAAATCAAACTTTAAAAAATGCAACAAACAATAAAAAATCATATTTCACTCCGAAAAGAGAAGAGAAGAAATACTAGAAATTAGGGTTTTATTCAGACCACATTTTAAATTAAAGTAACAACTATTGAAACTATTAATCAATACTAGAAGAGAAGTTGGCTCAAGTTCCACTTTTTCTTCAAAACTAAAAAGGCCACAATTTTTTACATGTGAAAGAAGAAAAGGGACGAGAAGAACTCGAAGCAGTTGTGGATGGAGAGCAAGGTTGTCACGTCAATTGACAGTTGAAAGTCGATATTTGTAATGAAACTCAACTATTTGTCGCCGGAGGTTGAAGTCACTGGGAATTGAAAGGAAAAATTTATAGAACTGTTGGTTGGGAGAAACTGTTGAGAGAGGGAGAGAGAGAGGAGAGACGGTTGATTTGGAGAGGAGATGGGTGTGAGTTGATTTGTATTTTTGAAAAGATTAAAAAGTTTTGAAAATATTAATCAAGTTCACAATTAACCTAATCAAGTTTCTTAATTATGTTTGACCCTTTAAGCTAGTCAATATCCCCAATCCTTCATTCAAGACTTAAATGTCACATTTCCTTCAATTTTCCTGAGTAACGAGGTGCTTTAAATTTTAATAAAGCTATATGTGCTTCATATGAGAAGTCAGCTATAGTCTGTCTTTTTTGTCATTATCTCCCAATACGTACATGATCCCCGCTTGGGGGCGATTACTCCATTTGATCTTCATCATGCATTGACTCCTCCCTTCTTGTGATTGAACTTGCAGTGATATGATTCAATTGTAGTATATATGTAAAAATATTTAAAGGGAGTGAGAGTATGTCTATTCTTAACGTTTGACCAATATAAAAAAAGTGAAAATACTAAAGTAATAAAGATTTTTAATTAAAACAACATATAAGTAAAAAGATGATTCACATTACCCATTCGAAACTAATACTAAATCATGAGTTGATAAATTGAAACATTAAAAGAAGCACATGAATCACTATGATAGTGATAACTACATAAAAAATTAAATTTTGTCCTATAAAATAAATTAAAAGATATGCCAAGCTCTCATTCTTATCAAATTTTAAATAATATTTATGCAAATAATCCAAAAGCAAAAAATATAACACAAATAGCCCTCAAGTGAATGTACTTAAATTATTTCAATATAGAGTAAAGTAAAAACCAAAAGAATGGGCCTCAGGAAAGTAAAATATATAACATTAGTAAGCTAAAAATCCCGTTGACTTCATCAGCTCCAAACCAAACTTTCTTTTAACTTGAAGTACTGAAACACGTTGATTAATTCTATTATAAAATACCCCAGCCTTTTAGTTTTAAAATTAAAATACAAGTTACACCAGCAAGCACATCAATTCTTTCAGCAAAATGCGACATGACATTGATTACTAATAGAAGAAACAAAATTTCAAGTAATATATATTCACATGATGAGGCATAGACTAGTTACAATATAATGATATTAAACAAAATAGACCATGACTTGAGAATTAAGGACTCTCCATTTGTTGGAACACAATAACAATTTTAAGAAGCTAGAATTCGTAATTAACACATAGAAACATGTTTAAGCAAGACAAGATATTAAAGATGAAAAATTATGAAGGGTGGCAATGAAAAATTATGGAGGGTGGTAGATTCAACAAACCAATTGTAACAGTCTTTTGAATTTAACATAAAATATGAAGTTAAACATCAAAACCTAACAAAGTGAAAGAGTGAACCTTGAAAGTGACTCTTGCTTCATTGATGATTGCTTCACAACAGAATTTTTCAGGGAGATTTTGGTCATATTTTCCTCTCAATACTCCGATAATAATATGACTTTGTAAAGTGAACAAATGAGAATCGATGAAGCTTAACTAGGAGAGTCCTTTTGTCTTGGTTGAGAAGATGACTTAGGTTGGGAAGAGAAGAGAAAGGAAAAGTGATAAATATCCGTGGTGGTCCCCCTTTGTATGTTAGATCCATGTATATAAAGGAAAAGAAAAAGAGATGTTGAGAAGAGAGCTAAAAATGAACAAGCATTATTTTTTCCATGTAAAAGAATGATAAGAAGGAATATTTTGGGAAAAGTAATATTCTTCATTTTAATCAAAAAAATATTTTGATTCTATAGGAAGATTTTGTGTATATGGAGGAAGTAAAATAAAATAGGTAAAATTGATTTGAATTGATTTTGATAATAAAGTATCCCTCACAAGAAAGTCAAGATAGTGAGGAGGATTTTTCTACTTAACAAAAATAATTGAATTTGAAAATTTAAATTTGAGCTTTTTAGGACGAAATAAATTTCTTTCAAAAATAATATTGTAAAATGGATAACTACTAAATTACTAAGTAAAAGAAAATAATACTAGATTATTAAATCAACCATTGCATTTTATAGTAAAATAATAATAACAATAATAATAATAATAATAAATAATGATGATAATAATAATTGTGAATAATGAATAATTTGCATAAAAAAGTTAGTAAATATTAACAAAATTATGTAAAAATATTATATTTTAAATTAATAAAAAATTTAACGTTCAATGATAAGATAAATTGTATATGTCAAAACCATGATTGCGATACGTATATATTTTGAAATCCAAATAATACATAAATAAATATTAACACTAGATTTGTTAAAATAACAACATAGGAGGCATATCAGGAGGTCAAAATTGGGTGTCAACACATACTATGTAATTGCTCAATCTATGAAAAGGGTAAACCTAGCCTATCTGGACATCGAATAAAAGCCCAAAGAATTCGTTAAACCATCAGTTTTCCATTTAGAGAATCTTTCGCAAGGTCCCATGTTATCAAATCACAATCTACTTATCAAAATGAGAACAATGATACCCGCATTGCACTATTATGCTCCGAATCCAAAAAATCACATAAAAAATTCCATGCGAGGCCCATTTTTGAAATCATAATTTTAAAATCAACACAACGTTCCTCTATGCTCAAGAAATATTTATCCTAAAAAGTGGGTGAATTCTAAGCTCAATTGGTAAAGTAATCAAGTCGCCAAGATTCTAGAGATTTTAGAAAAAAAGGAGAATTCTATCAAAAATTAATGGAAGCTTACCATAAATTTTGAAGGAGAAATGCGTAAATAAAATTTACCAAAGCTTTGAGCCTACCCACAATTGATTCTCACAAGAATTCTCACTTTTTAGGGTTTAATATTCTGGAGAATGGAAGAAGAATGATGAAAATTAGGCTTAGTGGGGTATTTATACCCTTCCCAGGTACGTGAATGCCGCTTAAGTGAATACTGAGCCACTTAAGCGACCTGTTGTTTCTTTAGCGGCACTTGGTATCAGGTACCGCTTTAGCAGTCCTTTGCCGCTTTAGCAGTCCTTTACCGCTTTAGCGGTAATAGTGCTACCTTGGCAGTATCTCCCTGGTCCAGCTAGAGTGCTTAAGCAATCAGCTGGGCATTTTAGCTAACCTCCGCTTAACCAACCTAAATGGATGCTCAAGTGGTGGACCAACTGAGCACACCAGCTGAAGCACCAAGTTTTATTTAGACTTCCGCCAACCCCTCGACATTCATCAAGAATCCGGTATACGCAAATGGACTGTGGTACCCTATTAAATTCGATGTTTCAAAATTAATGGCATATTTAAAATTTTTATCTGAGGTTATTTCAGTGAAAAGTGGGTTCCACACCTACTTACCATTTTTCTTAACTTCCATCCAAAGGCTCAAAATAAATCTAGGAGCCTTGGGACCTAGACCAAGGGTTTCTCTAGCCTAAAGTCAATATTTTGGAGCTGTTGGATTAGTCAGAATTGAGATACGAGCTTGTTTGACTAGAGTTTTCGTCTGGTAGCCAATTTAAACCAACGAAATCTTCAAAATAGGAAATTGGCTCTAAAAACGAAACGACTTGCTTAGTAACCGAACTGTCATCTCCAGCTAGTCATAAATAACTTGGAAAAGCTAAAGGAAAGATCTAAATGAAATAAGAAGAAGAAATACAAGAAATAACATGGAGGTTCATTAAAAGTTTCTACCTCAAATCCCTGCAGCAGAAAAGTAACTGCTGCAACAGTACTGCGGTGGTGGTACCTCCAACTGCAATGAAAGCTTTCGTGTCAAAGGGCTTGAACTGCTACAATGGTAACACATAGTGAGATCTAACTTTAAAATCCAAATAATATTTTCATCCCCCAATTTTGAAAAATACACTAGGGCTTTAGGATGGTCATTTTCAGAGGAAATTCAAAGTTGTTCATCTTTGAAGGTAAGTAATTATGTTCTAAAATTGAAATTACTTCATTTTTAACACTAGAAAATTACTAAAAATGAATTGATGCTGGGTTTTGGAGTTTAACCCTAGCTTATAGAATGATGAAAAATGATAGGAATATTTATGAATTCAATATTAATGATCCTAGGGTGTTAGAAAACTAATGAAACTAGGATTACGACTGTTTACGCTACTTCAAATAAAAATTCTTGAGGTTAAATAAATAAGAAAATCCTAAGATGATGAAATGAGGTAATTTACGGCTAAATTAGATGACTTTTGATCCCTAGTAGTTAAACAAGGTTGAATTATTGAAATTTGTATATATTTTGTGTTGTATAGATCAAGAATGAATTGAATGAGAACAAAAAAAAGTAAAAGTGTGGATTAAAGGTGACTTTGATAAAAGGACTTAAGTTAGGCTATGATTTTGTGTAGCACTTAAACTTTCTTGGCTTTGTGCTTATTTCTGATTTAAACATCTATTATTGCTTTCTATCATAACTTATGATATGATGATTGCATTGTATTTTCATTGCATTGTGATGATGTATTGAGATGATAAGTCAGGTACCACGCTAATACAATATGATGTAAAGAGATAATAGGTTGGGTACCACGCCGGTACATCATGTTATGATGATGAGGATGAGATGATTAAGAGATTATGCACATAAATTCCATATATGCACACATTCATATGCATTAAGTGTTATTTGATAAACATATTTGACAATAAATATTAGATTCGAGCCGAGGCCCTGAACGCAATAGGGATTCCAAACCACAAAAGCCCGAAAGACCCCTTATCATACTATCATAAGCATAATCCATACATAAATCAAAGTGTGGAAGATATAGTGAAATTAAGGAAATCTGAAAATCAAATTATGTCAATAATGTTATGACAATACAATAAACAAATCTTGTCTACGAAACCTCTACTGAGAACTAACTGTCTAGGTCGGGATAAGGCCCCCAGCTGGACCATAAACTGAATTAAATAAACATATGAATAATATGCCTTTCGAAAGATGGATGGCTCATCAATTTTTTTACTATCCCATATGTTCTACTAATGTGGTGGATCATGGGACTGTGCCTCAAGAACCTGCACTATGGAGGGTGTATACTTGGAAAGTATTGGTATGTAGAATAACCCAAAAATAACATATATTTCATGTAACATAATTGAGAGTATTTTGAAAATAATTTATCATATATATATACATACATATATATATATATATATGTATATATATACATGGGTATAATTTAAAAAGCTTCAATTCATGCTTGTAAAACATTGACTCAACTCTTTGCTTTAGTTCTGAGCTAGATGGTACACCCTACGACTTACTATTCACGGGCTATATGAGTCCTCCATTAACTCATTGGCCAAAACCCCAATCCAAGTTTGCCCAAGGATTGGAGTATCATGAAAGAGTATGCACAACTTACCGACATACCATGTTATCCTACTTAGCGAATAACATATAAGAAAACCCATATCGACAAAACACGATTTCAGGCTATGAGTTTTTTAAACTCGTGACTTCTTTGGGTAACCATCTAACTCCATTAAAGCCCATTTTTAGCCTTTTAAAAGATGCATCTTACTTAAGACATTCTTTTCTTTCACGTTAAGGGCATTCCATAATAGGTATATCATACCTAGACTTGAAAGTCATATCATATCAAATCATGTCCATAACCTTCTTTATTCAAAAACATGTTAATGACCACCAAAAGATTTAAACACCATATGAGAGTTCTTATTTCAAATAGCATATAAAGCTTATGGAAAACACTCTCTTTTCAATACTTTAACATGCGGTGGCCAATTCTTACATAAAAACATAAGCAATTTCTTCGTTAGGACACAAGAGCCATTAGCATGAGAAATACCTCTTCGAAAACGTGCAAAATAACAATGAATAATAGTTAAAGAAACATTTAAAACTCAAGATTTATCATCATTTACAAAACAGCCCCAATACAAGTCACACATAAATCCATGATCGAAAAAGGAGACTTATAGTTCATGCTCTCAAACCCATATCACAGTTCATAATATATTAAGATCATAAATTTCATCATGCAAGGGGGATTTTGTAAATCATGCTCTTAAATTGCTTTTTGAAACTCGTTATATATGAACATATGACTATAACTCAAGTTCATGGAAAACGTCCCTAATAATTCCATAATTTCATCAAACATGGGTTCATAATGCATGTTCTTTGAATGATTTTCAAAAATCCCTTTACATATACATTATTATATATCTTTAAAACTTATTAAATCGATAAACTCTCTCCCATGAGATTTAGGATAGTCGCTCATACCTTGATAACGACGAAAATGTGGAGTAATTTGATAATTAGAGTTTTAAATCCTCAACTCTAGGCGGTTTCTCTTCTCTTTCTTATGAAAAGATGATTTGAGGATTTTGAGAAGTGATTTAACATGTTTTAAGACCCTGATTTTGTCCATAAAGGATTAGGAATGGTTTGGGAGGGTGAAAAGACCCCTTTGCCCTTAAAATCACTCAAAATAGAACATGTTTTAACTCTTGAGAAAGGCTTGGCGGCGCAAGGTCAAAGAAAACACAGGGTTTACGGTGCAAGGCCAAAGAAAACCTCAGGGTTCATGGAGCAGACCCAATGGGGACCTGAGACTGTGTCTCACTAAAACAGTCATAACTTTTAATTCAGAACTCGAATTGATGAACGAGAAATTGCGTTGGATAGAGGACTCAAAGAGAATTAATTTGATATATAGTAGGCCACATAAATCTTATATCCTAGGAGAAATGGTCACCAGAAGTTGATCCAAGGAAAATCGTATTCTAAAATTTGATATGTAGGAAAGTGCTAAACTTAACTTTGAGCTAGGAGATATTTAAGACTTTTATCCATCTCCGAAGGTGATCTCACACTAAAGCATTGTTATTCACACTTATTTCAAACTAGAAACCATTGGATTTGGGTCTATATACATCAAAAATATGGTTCAACTTTAGCTTGAAAAAATGGGGTGTTACATTATCTCCCCCTTGGAATCATTCATCCTCGAATGATGGGTAGGAACTTCTTAAAGCTCTAAAAGTATGGAATAAAGAACCTAACCTTGCATTGGACATTTTAAATACAACCTCGCATTGGATATTTTTCCTTAGTAAAATATGCAATGGAATCAAAAGAGCTTCATGATAACCTTTAGTGAATTGTGTAAGCACGAAACGTGAGGTATTGAGAATTGACATAGAGATGACCTTGCACATGAGTCCTATGGATCATAATCATCATAAGGTTTGAGTTTATTTGGCGATAATGGGTCTTAATTTAAATTGGCAATAAACATGAGATAAGATTTCACAGAACATAGGAATAGAGGTATCCTCTATCTTACATGATACGACCGTTAGACCTCACACTTAGAAACACTACTTGACTATGCTCTAAACAATAAATAACATGCTTCATCACTTCCAGCTTACTATTTCCCCACAACACACCTAACTATAAGAGTTTGAGTCCCACTATATAATACTTACATGTTGAAGCCAAACCTGAAATTAAAAAAGTGCTAGCTTAAGCTATGGGGCCCTATACTCTACATCCCTTTAAGAATATCACTTTACTTTATCACTATAATAAAACAACCCCAGGTCTTAAATCAAGGAGTACCAACCATATAGCATATTGGTTTGTGTATTCATCAATCACAACATTCAAGTCTATCCTTATTACACCTACTTTATGGATCTCTCTACAAAAAATCCACAACTTTTCTCACTCTCACAAAGATTTTTGTTACATATTCCTCCTTCCTAACTATTCCACATAACAAAAGTTTATCTCCTTCTTCCCTCTTCAACTATAACCTTAGCTCAAGCAATCACACAAAAATTTAACACCATAAGAAACAACTACTCTCTTACCTAAAATATTTCTACGCTTCCATAACCACTATCATACTATCATTTGGAAGGTCATTGAGGGACTATAGAGCAAGTATCACGAATGGGAGTAAAACTATTCAATTATAACTTACATTTATTGTACTACTTAAGGTGGGGTCCAAGATGTAAGATATGATACTATAGGCACAAAGTGTTTTATATATCGAATGCCTAGATCCTAAATAGAGAGTCGTTCGGGTGTAAATGTACACAACATGAGTTCTTAGGGATGAGCTCAGTGAGAAACACGTGAGCATATAACATAAGTTATATAGCATAAAAGCGGAATTCATGTAGTCAATGATTGAGACAAGGATCGCTACTTGAAGCTATTGTTCCTCATTTAAAGAATTAAAAATGGCCATGAGTTTGCATAAACCTTATCACTTGGGCTAAACTCGACATAAAATGAATCAGTGACATATAGAAAACATAGTTTCTTAGAACCAAGCATGATATGAGACATGAATTTTATGGATCATGAGCATCCTAACATAGAGCTTGAATACTTGAAAGCTTGGATTGTTGAGGGACATTATTGTTTCTAGTTTTGAACATAGACATAAGTTTAGGCATAGGCATGACTTGAATACATCAGACATCAGTAGTTGTCCTTTTAAATTGAAGTAGGAGTTTGCTTGAATATGAATAAATTTATCAAGAATCTTCCCAGAAACTTTCCACCATGAGAAAATTCAATACCTATCTTAGCTCGTCATCTCCCCCTTAGATCAAAGTCATAATTCTATATTTGAGGACATATCCTCTCATTAAATCTACAAGCACAACACTTAGCACAATTGAGGTAGCACCATACACATAAATGCTAAACTCACCCTGATAAACTTTACTCTGAAGGCATTGTTTTCTGGGAATACCATTCTTAACTTTTCCTAGCCTCTATAGCCATCACTCTACAACTCAATTCTCAAAGGCATACACACCCACAGTCCTTATCACATGCCAATCCATTCTCCACCCCCTAATATATAGCATTAAACCTCTAATCGCATAACTCCCAACTTAAAAAAGTTGTAGAACTATACCAAAGGCACATATTGCCTACCTATATTTCCTCAATTCAGCTCTAATGAACACTATATAGCGACTCCTTAGATTCTTCGATACTACATAATTCAAGAACATGAACTAGGTACACATGACACTTATACACATAAAACTTTATCTAACAGCATGCTACCTAGAGGTTCAACTTATTCTTATATACCTAACGCTCTCATCCACTTACTGACTCAGCCAGAATTCATCGTTTTAACACTAGTCCTCATGTATATATACATCACAATTATCCACTCAATTTTTCCACAAGTTGCCAACCTAGGCTGTGGCATATATTAAATCAAGCCTACTAATTTACTCCTACAATTCTCGTATCACTATCCTTGAGTTAACATTCTTATCACTGCAATCCACATCTAAGGTTCAAACTTAGAGCAGCATCAATCATGTACCACCAATGAAGCATACCACATACTATACTAGTCTATCAAATTGGGAAGTCAACCTCAATTCCTTATATTATTTAACTGCGGCCTACAAGCACCTATTCTATCCATAATATTACCACTACACCTTAGGATTTACTACACATCTTCTCTCATGTTGTACTAGTTTACAACTACTAGAGAAAAGATAATCAAAGGGATAAAGTTACGTAATAAGGATAGCCGTTCTTTATCTCATAATTTAACCCAATACAATTTATTAGCATATTCTACTTTCTCACATCATATTTACTTACCCATACACATATCCCCACTATCTTCAAATTCCATAAACACCAATGAGTCTTTACCCATAACTTATTGACTAATCTACCCTTTTCCATTTACCACCTATAACTGATTTCTATAAGACTACAACCACCATAACTATCCATTCTGAGCTCTTTTCCTATTTTGAATAAATAAAAATCATAGCCAATCACTTTCTTCACAGACTACCATATAATCTACAAATCTTGCTACAACATTAGTCAATCACTATAAAAGGGCAACCTACCCCTCAATCAAAGGCTATACATCTAAAACTAGCTTTTTTACGCAAAAGTCACCCTCACTCTGACTTTTAAACTTGTGAATTATTATCACTAACTTATGGACCATCTTACTACCAATAGGTCATGACACCTTAACATATACTACTACTCGAGTGAAAATGCTATTCCAACATCCTGCCACATATCTCTGCCCTTAAGTATGACATCTGCAGCAAAGATTCTGAAAAGGATTAAATACACTTCGTACCTTAAACTGAAAAGCATGATTTCATTAAGATAGAGGCATACACTTGATTCAACACACTTTGAAGCACTAACAGTCTCCTCTCAAGTACTTGGACTATTTCATAATTGTATGGATAACTCAATCCAAAAGGACCCTATAGTTAAGAATCTAAACTCTTAAACTTGTATCTCCTTGACTCTGAGGCATGGCCCATAAAATTAGAGCAAGGAAGGAATTTGGATAACTTTCATATGGACAACACTGTCGTACGATATAGATTATGAAAGAATGAGAAATAACTCCTAAATGTCCGGTAGCCTCCTGATTATAAGTGTGGTGCACAATACACCATAAGCAAGACTCTACTAGACATGTCTTCATAGATACCCTGGGACCATGAATCGTGCTCTGATACCAAGTTTATCACGACCCCAGCTGAGACCCTGGCCGCGATAGGCATTCCAAGCTATGAAGGCCTGAGAGACCCCTTAACATACTATCATAAGCATAATCCATACATAAATCAAAGTAAAGAAGATATAGTAAAGTCTAGATATACATAAATCTTTACAAAGTCTTTCAATTGGGCAATTCCAATTCAATTTCTTTTTAAAAAAATTGTGTGTATTTACATTTATCTATTAAATAGTAAAGTTAACGACATAAAATATATTATCTCATTTAATTATGTGTATCAACTTCTCAGAGAAGGTACAAAAGTTTTATGGTTTATTGAGATGAATGTATATTATTAACTGAAATAAGATATTTTGTGTGATTAATTAACTAATAGATGAATGAAAATACATGCAAAAGAAAATTTAAATTTGAATAAAAATTATCTGTTAAAATACTTATAGGAGTTAAAATGTTTGATCAAAACAAATTTAGTTTGAGTATGTAAATATAAGGTATAATACATTAACAAATACTCAAATTTAGTCTTATTGGAAAGTAAGACCTCCAACTTTACAAGTGCACATCTTGACATCACAATTTGGTCCAACTTATAGTTGAATACTTAAACTTGCCCTAACTGTGTCTTAGGACGTCTAATGCTAACGTGATACATAACTTTTAGAAGTGTCTAAATAATCATTTTGTAAATTGGAATGTTCAACTAACACATTAAAGATGAGTTGCATTGTTTAAATCTGCATAAGTCCTAGTGTTTTGGTTACTGATTAAAATTAAGTTAAAGTGTGTGTTTAGGTATTATGCCAAAATAAAATATAGTCATATAAGCGGCTGCTTACTTATTAAGCCATAAAAGAGAGAAACCATGCAGCATTTGCCAATAATTTTGGTCAGGTATGAAGTCAACAAACTTTTAGCTCCAAATTTCTCTGAAATTCTCAATTTGCTTTCTGAAGTCAACTTTAGTAGAGAAAATTAAGTGGCAGGTGACAAAAAAATCTTTAAATTAAAAATGATAATAACTTTGACCAGCTAAAGTCAAAACTTTATTTAAATTGTGATTAAGTTAATTGAAGTGTAAAGTATACTTTTTAAAAATATTTTAATTTTTTTAAAAGTTCTTCAACCCTAAATTTCAAATTTTAGAGTTTCTCCCCTTTTTGTTATTTTTCAATCTTTCTTCTTTTTTTTTTCTTTCTCCCCATCTTCTTCTTCTCATTTTTCTCTTCTTCCATCTTCTCTTTTTCTTTTTCTTTTTCTTTTTATTTTTTTTTTCCTTTTTTAATTTTTAATGATTTTTTTAAAAAAAAAAAATTGAAAAGTTTGGATAGAAATTTTTTGATTTTTTTTAAAAATGAATGAAGAAATAATTTATCAAATTCAGTAACTGCGAGAGTTGCTTCAGCAACTACGGTAATTGCTACAATAATTACTATTAGTTGTTGTGTTATAACAATTATCGAAGTTGCTGCAGCAATTATCGAAGTTGCTGCGCAACTATCGAAGTTGCTGCAACAATTATCGAAATTGCTGCAGCAACTATCGAAGTTGTTGCAGCAACTTCGACTGTTGCTGCAGCAACTTCAATAAATACTTAATTTCTGAAAAAAGATCTGATTGGAGGAGGAGCCTACGAAAAAATGATATTTATGGTAAAAATGGAGGTAATAATGATGGTGGCGACGCCGAATGAGAAGATAATATTTGTTGTGGTATTGATAGCGATGGTGGTAGAGTAGAAAGAAGAAATATAAGTGATAGTTATGTAGAGGGAGAAAATAATGGTGAATCTGGAAGAGGTGACAATAGTAGTGATAGTGATAGTAGAGAAAGAGGAGGTGGCGGCGGCGGACGGCAATAAAATGGGTGCGGAGGAAGAGTGATGGTGATGGTGTAGGGGTCTTTGTGTAAATAATAAAAACTTGAGGGTTTTAAAATTAACGTCATTAACACTAATCTTAAAATTGTCACATCTACTCAATATTTAAGACTTGTGTCACTCTTTTTTAATTTTGAAACTTTTTTTCACCCGTAATTAATTTGCCCACTTTAGTATCTCTACGTATGAACTCAACAAACTTTTAGCTCCAAATTTCTCTGAAATTCTCAATTTGCTTTCTAAGTCTACTTTAGTATCTCTAATTTGTTTTTTTAGTTTCTCTTTTCTTTCCATTTCCACTAATTAAAATGTAGGGAATCTACGGACAAAAAAGTTATGAGACTTTTACGAAAAGGGTGTTCAATTTCTTGGCATAAGGGTTGTAATAAGTCTTCTATGGCTGCTTAATTTTCTATCCAGAATACCCTGCTAGGGACTTCTTGTTAAGAAAATTCCAAACTGGAGTTATCTTCTAGCTAAGCAAGTTTCTGACCAGAATTTAGCCTCTTTACCTCCACGTGTTAGGGGTAAGGTCCGCGTATGCCTTAGACCCTGTTTTATGTGATTTCACTTGGTATATTGTTGTTGTTCATTTTCACCCAAAAAATGGTTAGTTATACAAGTAAAGAAAGAGTAGTTATTTTGGAGGATCAGAATCAAGAAAGCAAAATATGTGTAGGGTGGGATTTTCTTGAGTTAACTGAGTATATAGGGAATTCCTCTGAAAGGGTAGCTGAGAATGAAAAAGTTGAGGCAGAAGTTAGAGAAAAAGATGTAAACTTGGATCTTTACTCTAAAAGGGTAGATGAGAAAGAGGAAATTATGGCAGAAAATAGAGGAAAGAAGCCTAAAGATGGAATCTTGGACCCTTCATATAAAATGGTAGCTGAGAATGAGAAAATTCATGCAGAAATTGGAGAAAAAGAATTAATCTTGGATCTTTCTTGTAAAACGGTAGCTGAAAATGAGCAAATTCAGGTAGAAAATATAGAAAAGGAGCCTAAAGATGGAATCTTGGATCTCTCATGTAAAAGGGTAGTTGAGAATGAGGAAATTCAGACAGAAATTGGAGGAAAGCAGTCAAAATTTGGAACCTTGGATCTATCTTTGGCTCTTCCTAGCAGTAGTAGTATACAACAATTATGTAAAAGAGTAGCTCAGAATGAGGAAATTCATGCAGAAATTACAGAAAAATCTGTAATCTTGGATATTTCCACTAAAAGGGTAGCTGAGAATGAAGAAGTTCAGACAGAGAATAGAGAAAAAGCTAGAATCTTTGATCTTTCCGCTAAAAGGGTAGCTGAGAATGAAGAAATTCAGACAGGAAATAGAGAAAAAGCTGGAATCTTGGATAATGAGGAAATTCGGGCAGAAATTAGAGGAAAGAAGCCAAAATTTGGAACCTTGGATCTATCTTTGTATTTGCCTAGCAGTAGTAGTAGTCGACAATCATTGGAACCATCAAATGACAACACAAGGATTGGCTATTTCAGGAATGGTTCCTTGTCGTCATGCTATTCCCATCCCTTTTCCCACAACCTTAGCTACTCACTTACCCTGAGTTCATCAAAGGACAGTGAGTATTCTGGGGAGAGACTTAATTGGTCGGTTTTTAGCCAGTTTAGGCCAGTTGAAGGAGGAGATTTTAGATTGACAAGTCATAGTCATGGGACTAGTTTAGCTCTTGGTTGTCGATTGCAGGTTAATAAGGATAATGATATTGATAGGATCAGCAGCTCGGACAGCAATCCCTTTGTCCTATTCGAGTTGCCTGCAAGACCGACAGGAGATTCGAAAGTTTCAGGAAGTACGGATGGAGGAAGAGCACTTGAACTTTATCAGCCTAAGAGAATCCTTAGGGAAATAGTTTCAGAGTCTGTTCCTTTTATGGCTCAGATTGTGCAAGAGCTTCCTGATGAAACAGTTGAATCGACAAAGGAATACTTGAGAAGCCTAATTGCAATTCCTGAGAAAGACTTTTTTGTCAGCCTTCAGAACAGGCTTAATCAGAGATCTGATCTTACCATTGAGACTCTCTCAGAGTGTAATAAGACTCAACTGGAATTTTTTGTTGCCATAAAAATGGGTCATATAAGCTTCTTATCTTTGGAAAACCACCTTCAAGCTACTGAATTGATTGAGATTTTTTCACTTGAAAGGTGTCGGAATATATGCTGCAAAAGGGTGTTACCTGTTGTGAATTGTAAATGCAAAATTTGTTCGAGAAACAAGGGATTCTGCAGCGAATGCATGTGTCAAGTATGTTTTAACTTCGATTATGCCAGTAATACTTTCAGTTGGATAGGTTGCGACCGATGCTCACACTGGTGTCATGCTGTTTGTGCTGTTCAGAGAAATTTTATAAAGCCAGGTCCAAGTATCAATGGGCCATCTGGAACTACTGAGATGCAATTTCACTGTCTTGGTTGTGGTCATCCTAGTGAAATGTTTGGGTTTGCTAGAGACGTGTACTTGCACTGTGCAAAGGGCTGGAGTGAGGAAACTCTAATAGAAGAGCTTGGCTATGTTCGAAAATTTTTTGATGGGAGTGAAGATTTTAAAGGTAAGGAGTTGCATGCTATAACTTGCGGGTTGTGCAACAAGCTCGAGAAAAAGATGATCTCTCCTTCAGACGCGTGTGATTTCATCTTTCATTTTTTTAAATGTGAGTATCAAAGAAGACCTTATCCTTTCTAGTTTCAACAGTTAGATTGGTGTTATTTTGCCCTACAGATAAGGGACCTTATCTCTACATAAAAGCTTTGACTATCACTGTCTATATCTGTGTGTTTGTCAGTTTTTTCTTTTATATGGTTGTGACTTGCTTCTGTAGTTTAAAATAATGTGGTTGAGAATATTTAATCTTCATAATCATTGATCATCTACGTAAATAAGCAGTTTGATAAGTCATTAGTTGCGACAATAGAGGTTTGCTTCTTGAATAGAAAAGGGAACCAAAAATTCGAGTATTACACTTGCTAAGGAAGAGTGCTAGCATTTGTAGTAAGAGGAATAATGATCATTATGTTAGAGAAGTGTTTGAAATGGATTTATTTTAGCCTCAATGAACACGGCTTTTTAACTTCAACGACCCTCTAAAAACACAAGGAAGAGTAAAGGATTTGGGAAATAACTACTTGGAATGATAAAACCCTTAGATTTCCTCCTTTTCTTTTTTCGTTTCAACAGTTATGCCTGTATATGGTAGCTGAAAAACCAAGGAAACGAAGATGAAATGTTTTTGGACTTTTAACAACTAAAATAAACAGTTTCCTTTTAGAAGGAAGATGATAAATTCCATGTGCAGTATGAAAAGTTAGCTTTTGAAGATACAGACTGGTGATCAACAGGCTATAACATTATTGCTCCAAGTGTACAAAACAGTAACTTCCTATCGGGAACCATAAACCTTTACTGTAGTAATACTTATAGTTATCTAAAAAGATTTCATTGAAAGGCTTCGAATCATTTACCTTAAGGTTTTAAATTTAACCAAAACAAAAACCACATTGTATTTGTTAAAGCTACATAGTAAAAGGGCAGCCCGGTGCACTAAAGCTCCTGCTATGTGCGGTGCCTGGAAGGGTGGAACCACAAGGGTTTATTGTATGCAGCCTCACTTTACATTTTTGCAAGGGGCTGTTTCTAAGACTTAAACCCGTAACCTCCTGATCACATGGCAACAACTTTACCAGTTACTCCAAGGCTCCCCTTTCAAAAAGTTGCATAGTATATTATTATAACATTTTGCAACGTGTTGCATTTCAGTTGACTTATGTGTTATATCATTTGGCATTTATCAATTACTATAAGAGTCATCCGAAATGAGCCAATGATTGCTAACCTTCGCGTCTCTATGGCACATTTCCACTAATTCTGGTTTTCTGTTATTAACAGACACGGATGGCTTGTCGCAATTTCTTTCATCTAGTTTTCCTGCATGTATCACTCTTCTAACTAAATCTTCCTTCAACATCATGGGCTCTTCAAATGGAACAAAAGGTATGATTACAGTTGATCATCATCAAGACGATGCCAAGGATCCCTCTAAATCTGATAAAATGATTGGCGATATATGTTCAGCCATAAAAGAAAGATGAGCTCCTCCAGGAGAAGAAACATATGATAATTTGTATGGCGTTGTGAGGATTAAGGAAGCAGAAACACAGATTTTCTAATTATTTTAACTTCCATTTTGTGAGCCTCAATTCTTAGCTCGATTGAGTATTTTTTGTCAAACACTAATAGCATTGTGGTTGTCATAGTATTTCTCGTGTTGGTTCTTGTCCTTCAATTTCTGTTACTCCTCTCCAAACCCCACTTGTAGGATTACACTGACTATGTTGTTGTTGTTGCAAGCATTATGGTTGTGATAATTTTAGCTACTTTTTTCCTCATTGAAGACATTTAGATTTGAATTTGATGCTTTCGTTCATGTTCATTGCCAATGACTTCTAAGAGGGGAAATATCCTGCTGTTTTTCCTCCCTTATATTTGAGTATCAAAGTCCCAACCTTCTGGACAGAAATGGAGTGTTCTACCCTCCTACCAATAAAGTAACCTGCATTCTGTTGGACTGTTATGCTGACGCCTTCCAAGATGTCCTCGAACGGTGGTGTAAGGCAAGCAACTGGTTTTCGTGTGATTACTTTTCGCTAATTGAAGGCTCGAGAAAAAGATGATTTCTCCATTTGAGGCCCGCAATTTCATCCTTAGTTTTCCACCGAGTATCAAGTTAACCTGCTATATTCATACTGCTACGACCGGACACGATACAAGGTCCCTCCATCTGAACGCATTCTTGATACAAAAAGCTGATCGTCTCTGAGGGTTTGACCTAGTGAACTTTGTTAGCCCAAATGCAGTTTTAATGATGACATCACTAACCCGTAATTATGTGCAGGATGAGGAAGAAAGTAACCAGCCTAATATTCACTCAAAAAGGAAAAGCCTC
>NC_061115.1:27470527-27579171 GCF_002878395.1 Capsicum annuum | reverse complement strand
TTTTCTTGGAAATGTGATGTCTTCCTTCCACATTGATTGAGTGACTATCGAATAACAATATACTAGTAATAATAACACATATAACACATAGTAAACGGAGTATTTTCTCCATTGAAAGTGGAAATTGAGAAAATAAATTAAAATGTAGTACTACTTAGTAGTACTACTACTAGTGTGTTATTGTGTGTGTGTTTTTATGTGGCAAGAATCACATGAAGTTGAGGAGGTAAATTTATACTAAAAAGGAGTTGGCTCCTCTCTGTTAAATCTTCTCTTTCATTTTCTTTAAGTGAATATCTAAATCAGTGATACTTGTTAGATTTAAGGGTCTAGGTTAAATTAATTTAACAAGCCTCTTAATCATAGTTAAAGAATAAATTAGGCAAAAATAATTCAACGATTTTGATAAGAAAAATCTCATCTCCCACTAATTTTGGGAGTTGGCTTCTCACCATTATACCTTTTCCCCATTTGCTCAATTGCTTATGAGTGAGACTTATAATATTTAAAATTCAAAGATCTAAATTAAATTAATCTAACAAATCTCTTAACCATATCTATATATCTATATCTATATATACTAAATAGCAAGAAAGTCTTGCTTTAAAAGTTGTCAAGTGTCAGCCTGTAACAATGCCATTTGTTAATTTTAGGACAAATTAATTAAAACTAGTCATTAGTTACTATTATTTTTATTAATTTAAAATTTTAATACATGTTGAGTTATTTGTATTTTGCAGTACTTTTTTTTTGTATAAATTCAGCAGTTATTTTTCATCATTACGATGATTATCTATTTGCTTCTTTTTATACCAAAATAAAAATTGCAAACAGTTTACATTATTTTTTGGGATAATTCACTACTAAAAAAAAGGAAAATACCGACCACAAAATCAACCAAAATGTGTGGTCGGTAAAGTAGTGGCAATTTTTTTAAAACCGACCACAAGTGGTCGGTCTTTTTAATATATATATATATATATATATATATATATATATATATATATATATTAAAAATTCATTATTATTTTATTAAAACTGTAAAAATAATTTTAGGAAAAAAAAATTGATCACAAGTGGTCGATTTTTTATTAAATCAATTAATTAATTTATTAAAATACCGACCAAAAGTAGTCGGTTTTTATTAAATTAAAAAATTAAATTTAATATAAATTCTAAAAAAGAAAATTCAAAAACCAACCACTTGTGGTCGATTTTTCTGAAAAAAATTTTAAAAAATAAAAATCAAAACTCAAATACAGTATGCAACAACAACAGTCCAATACAGCAATAACCAAATCAAATACAGCAGCAACAACAACCAAAAATCAAATGTAAATACTTCCAAAAGTGTACAACACATACAAAATGTCCAACAAAAATTAGTATGAAAAAACTACAACAATAGTTTCAAATAACAAAATGTCTAAATTCAAAGTAGAACACATCCAAAAAAAAAAACTAAAAGTCATCATCATCGAATTCGTCCTCTTCTTCCATATCATCATCCGTGCTGAAATCATCCAGGGGGCCTAGACCTTTTGAAGCCCAAACTGCATCACCAGAACACGGAGGAATAACCCATGTAGTTTAAATGAGAGATATGAACTGCTATTGCAACATCTTGATTTGTGATGTTGTTGCCTTCTCCATCTTCTTCTGCCTCTCTCTCTCTCTGTTCAACAAACCTCTCTCTCTGTTTGGTAAGCTCTTCAGTGAGTTGAAAAATCATATTTTGTAGTTTTTCAATAGTTTCTCTATCAACTGACAAGCTATAGTATGCAGTGCCGGACGAACACCTAATATTATCTCCAAAAAATTTTGTGTGGTATACATAAAAATGGCCTATATTTACAGGACCCACAGCTTTTGTCCATAACTCCTCCTGTACATGCTGTGGTATTGGGTCACCCCGACTTTCAGGAGGCTGACTACTACGATACTCACCAACAAGACGCGTATATTCGTCCTATATTCAAAGTAAAGTTAATACTAAAAGTCAAAAAAAATTAAAGTAGTTATAATTAAATAATATCAACTTTGAGAAAAGATTCATAAATTCAAAATTTATTTCTTACATAGACAACTTTTGAACGAGCCTCAACCCAGACATCTTCATCAGTTGGGTTCTTTTTCTTTTTCAGATGAGTCTGCTGGAATAGCTCATCAGTTGGTATTTCCTTACCCTTTTCTTTTTCTTGCATATGAAAAAATTATCAATGTTCAAATAATAAAAAAAATTTAAATAGAAACAAATAATTAAAACTGTAAAATTTACATACCAGTTTTTTCCTTCACAACAAGAGTACTTGTGGAACCCGCAGTATGTAGGGAGCCACCCTTTGATGATACCCGGGCTTTCTTTCCTTTTTCACTCAATAATTGGTACTCTGCGCTACTCCAATGGCGAAGGTACAGTTTCTATGCGGCTTCAAGAATCCACTTAGGTTTTACCAATTTCTTTCGGGCATAATCCAAGAGATCATTAAATCTGGCTCTACATCTTATGAAAAAGTTCTTTTGTATAAGAAATGTATTCCTATCATCCCACCAGTAAAATTTCTACCATACAAATATAATATTCAATCTTTTGTTCTAACAAAGTGCTAATAAGTAGTCGATAAGTTAAATCCTTACCTTAAATTCTTCAAACATTCTATCCTTGTCAAGTTCTGGAACCTTTTGCCAGCTGGTCCAGTAGCCGTTGAAATACCGAGTAATGCATATTCGCACCTTTTTTTCAACTCCAGCATCCGGCCTAAACCTATGACATAAGACCAAACAGTAATTTCATAGAGCATAATAATATAGTAATAAAAAAATGAGTAACGTTACTATATTTAGAAATCTTACCCTCTCACAACTAGAACAAGATAAATCCTCCCAGAATCATCTCTATCTCCTAGCTGCCTAGTAAGTGATAATGGATGCACTGGTGTGGGTGGATCTGAAGCACCAGATGGAGTACCTCCTAGCTGAAGATTTGACAACCCAATAGATCTAGTTGAATCACTGTGCAAAGCTGTATGACTACTGCAGGAGGGTATCGATGATGGTAGATGTCTAGAGGGGCCAACGGCCATTCGATAGTACTCTGCTGGCGGTGGCACAGTCATAGGAGCAGAATGAGTTGGTGTAGACTTATGTAGTGGCCCCACATGCGTAGGAGTAGGTATCGAATCCTTGGATGACCTAGAATATACGGGTCGTGCTGTCGCGTCAGCAAACCCACCCTCATATATATGAATACTTGTCGGTCATCTATATGGCGGAGGTTGTCTATTCTTTTTTGTTTTCGTAGTATCAACTTTTTCTTTACCTTTGTCACCTCTGTCTGACATCTAAATTATGTTAAGTTAACAAGTATGTAGTTCCTACAAAATGAATGTATAATTAAACATTCTAAGTAAATAATTTCAAGTTACTAATTCACATTTCAAATCGCTCCAACAACACGACATATAGACAAAAAAAAATTTCTTACTATATAAATCATGGAAAAGTGGAAACAATAAACTTAAACAGTATATTACATATTAATCTTAAATAAGAAACATAAAGGTAAATATATAGTACAAAGCATAAAGACATCAGTACATAATAAATACAACCTACACAACTAATCCTCCTCTTCTGAAAACTCTCAACTAAACCATTCACCCTCTTCGGAGGTTTTTTGATCTCCTACCCACTCAACCTCTTCTTCTGCAATATTAACTTCTTCAAATATATTTTCTGGGTTATTCAAACCGTCCACTAATTCAACGTCCACTAGTTGGTGATCAATCTACATTTTATTTTAATATGCAGTCTCTAGCACATTCTCAACTTTCACCCAGACTATAGGCTTTGTTTTTATTATAGCCCACCAATCAGACTTGTCATTGCGCAATGGATAAGAAGCATAATACATTTGTTTAGCATTTTACGCTAGAAAAATGGATCATAAATAGGATACGAGCTATTGTTCTTCACTTCAATGATGTTATGCTCCCTATGTACTCTTGTGCCTCTTGTTCTTGTATCAAACCACTTACATCGAAAGAGGACAATTTTTTTTATTGGGAAACCAGTATACTCCAATTTTAAGATCTCGTGTATGTTGCCAAAGTTATCAAAATCATCATCACCCTTAACCCAAACACCACTATTATTTTTTGTCCTTGTTTTGGAGTGTTGTTCGGTGGAAAATTTAAACCCATTTATTTTAGATTGCATTAGCTTCAACTGGACCCAAAGAAATATTTCTCAAAAGTTGATCGTATGCGGCTGTATTTGGTGAATGGTGTACCTAAAACTATTATACATATATATATTTTAGTTAAAGAATGTGTAAATGTTTGAACTTTATATAAATATTAATACACTTACGAACCTCATTTTTAAACCATGTTGCAAAGGATGCATATACTTGATTTTCGTGGAATTGAGTCTTAAATGAACTAAACATCCACCATGGGAAACACAATTAGTTTCTTAAGGGAATGAGTAAACAAATAAGATATGTTAAAATTTTAATATTCTTAGTTCAAAAAGGGCTCAATTTTTGGACAATTCAGCATGACATACAAAGTTGCCGATTTGTGCTCCATGGGAGTGAGTCAGCGAAGTATATTCTTTCTATTTCTTACAACTAGATTGATTGAAAATTGATATCGGTTGCAAATGAGGCTCATTCACATCATCCTGATGATGATTCGGTCGGTTTCTTGAACAGGTAACTTCATCACAAAAGTTGTATGAATAAAACTGAGAAGTTTATCTCGCAAGATATGCCTCAACTATAGAGCCTTCAACCCTAATTTCCCTGTACAATCTTAAGGTTAGATGTTTACTATATTTAAAAAAGATATGTATGAACTTAAATATGTTGCAAATGCTTATCGTTCGAATGGATACATCCACCTAGTTTGATATAGACCGCCTAGCCGAGCTTCATGGACAAGGTGAATGGGAAGATATTCCATCGCATCGAAGAATACTGGAGGGAAAATCTTCTCCATCTTGTTGGTGATAACAACAATATTACTTTCCATTCGCACCAGATTTTCTTCATTTAATGTGGTGGCACATAAGTCTTTAAAGAACAAACTGATCTATGCTATTGGTTTCCATATGTTTTTAGGTAAACCAATAAAAGCAATTGGAAGTAATTATTTGATGAAAATATGACAATCATGGCTTTTCATTCTATGCAAGATTCCTTGTGTCATATCAACCCTCTTTCTCAAATTTGAGCCATATCCATCGGGCATCTTCAAACTTTGAACCCACTCATATATTTGATGCTTTTGGTCCAACTTGAATGTAAAAATATCCTTGGGATAAAGAACATTACCGTTGGGCCTCTACTGTAAGTGTAATTCTCTGCGGTTGTAATATTCTGCTAAGTCAGGTCTGTCCTTAGGATTATCCTTTGTTTTGCTGGTGACATATATAACTGTGTTGAACAAGTTGTCAAAATAGTTCTTATCAGTATGCATGACATCAACATTATTTGTCAGTAAATTATCTGGTCAATATTCTAACTCCCAAAATATACTTTGCTTAGTCCAATTATGCGAAATGCCATATCCGTCAAGCCTGTACAATCATTCCTCGCTGGCTTTAGGCAAAACCTAAACTATTTCCCAGATGTCATAACCAGACAGCCTTGGAGGTGGACCTTCATGTTCCCTTCTATTCTTTCTTAATGCATTCTTGAGTCACCTGAGTTCATGATCAGGTGGCAAGAAACAACGATGAAAATCAAACCATGAATTTTTCCTCCCATGCCTCATTGTGAAAGATTTTGGTTTTTCTATGTAGTTGGACAGGCCAGCTTTCCAGTTGTCATCCCCCCGCATAATATTTCATAAGCATAAAAATCATTAACAGTCCATATTAGATATGCACGCAGATTAAAATTTTGTTTAAGAGAGAAGTCCCAAGTTTCAACCCCCTCATGCCATAAAATTTAAAGTTCATCAATCAAAGGTTGCAAGTAGACATCTATTCTGCTTTTTGGATTATGCGGTCCAGGAATTACATAATTTAGAAATATATAGGGACTAGTCATTAACAATTCAGGAGGAAGATTATACGGAGTGATAAATACAGGACAACATGAATATAGCGCACCACCAACAGAAAAAGAAGAGAACCCATTCGCACATAATCCCAATTGAATGTTTCGTGGCTTAGCTGCAAAATTTGGATAAGTCGCATCAAAATTCTTCCAAGCCTCTCCATCAGATGGATGACACATAACACCAGTGGACCTTCTATTTTCACTATGCCATCTTATATGAGGAGCTGAGCTATTTGAAGCATACAACCTCTTCAACCTTAGTATAAGAGGTAAATAATGCATTACCTTAATAGCAATTTTTTGTCCAGTAGAATCACGCTTATATCGAGAGTGATGACAAAACATACAGAAATCTAGCTTAGCATCTTCCTTAAAGTATAACATGCACCGATATTCACAACAATCAATTTTAACCAATGAGAAACCTTACTTTTACACCAATCTTTTTGCCTTATAGAAAGAATCATGAACCTCTAAGCCGGGGTCAACTAACTCTGTAATAAGGTCTATCATTGAGTCCATTCCTCCTTCAGCAATATTCCAATCAGATTTAATACTTAATAATTTAACAGCAATAGAAAAACGAGAGTGCAAACACCGGCCAAATAAAGGATGACTAGCAGCATGCAATTCTTTATAGAAATTGCCCATTTCGCTATTAGGAACATCTTCAACATTTTCCCTAAAGTCAACCCTTGTTGCATCCTAGAAACATCGTGCACTATTTCTGTCATCCTAGTATCTTGATATTCATTATGCCCTGCAGACCTACTACTTTCTCCAAAAACAAAGTTATTTTGGACAACATCCCCATGAATACCACACAATCTTAAAGAGTCATCGTGAAACCCCTTTCTATAAAGATGTTCCTTTACATCTTCTTCACTTACAAGATTTATACCATCACATCTAACACAAGAAATTTATTTTCACTGTTAAATGTACCTGCAGATTTATTTTTGCATCTAAATTACTTTGGTATTTTATAAATCCACAGGTAATAATTACCTACGAAGGTATTTCCTTTGGATTCTAATTGGTAAGAAAATCTGCAGGTAATTAAATTATTTAGGAATTTTACCACATTATCCCTATGAAAATTCCCAGCTAATAAGCACTTTTCTTATAGTGAATTGTATGTGCCACTATTTAAACAACGTTTATTCATTAATGTCTAATAAATGGTATTTCCATTTTCCAAACTAATGTGATATGTTTTGATTGGATTCAAAGATTAAGAAAAAAATTAAATTCATGTTAAAAATAAGTTATAGATATTTTTGTGATGACAAGTAAATAATTTGAAATTAACTATTTTTTAAATCTAAAAATAGGATTAGACCAAAAGAGTGCCTCTAATACTAATGTCTCCCCATATTGCCATATGATTTAATGATCAATCGTATTTTGCTCGTTTTCTCTATAGATCTATCAGGTTATCAACATATCAAAGTCTCAGCTAACTATGATTGCAAATTTTTTGTATGAAAGTCTCAGCTAACTATGATTTCAAATTTTTTGCTAGCATGGGCTATATTTTGGCTGACCATTCAAGGAAGGTATGTTAACTTTGCAAGAAAATTCAAGAAAGATTCTATAGCTTAGCAAAATCTCTATTGCTAAATTCAGACAGGAATGTGTAAAGACAATGAGCAAGTTTTTCAAACAAGCCGACTCCAATAAATCTAAATCCAACTCTTATTATAATGATCTTGTTGTAACCATTTAAACCTCTTTAGCTTTGGTAGGATTGTTGAACTCTCTTATGATAATTTCGGTAGAAATGTTCACAATATCCTCAAGTACTTTCTTGGGGATTGCTGAACACTTGCCTCTTATGTCCTCATTTTGATACTCTACCATTTAATGAGGATGTGTCCGCACTCTGACAATTACTTTTGACTCTGTGCCAGAGGTTGTCAACACCTCTGCTATAAATATATTTTATTGCTTTCATCACTTATCTATGTGCTACTTTACTATGCCTATTTTTGTTATTATTGTATTGACACTCTTTTATTTTTTACTATGCCTAATTTGCTATGCAAATTTGGTTAAGATGAAGCTACTCCTTGAGTGATCCAACTTTTGACCACGGGCCACTTCTTTTTTTTTTTTACTCTTTACACATGTGCCTACTTTTTATTTCCTTGGTTTACCCATTTATAGTCTTTGAATACATTAGCCAAAAACAAAAATGAGCTAGAAATAATTAAGTATTCTATGATAATTATAGTGTTTATAATGCACTCTATGATAATAATATATCCTCTGAATCAGGAACTGCTACGATTCCTACCAAATCTGCCCTCATACTTGGGCCTCTTATCATGACCCTCATGGTGCATTTCCTCTATCACTCTAGCATAATCTATCATCAAAAGTCCTACCCACAACAACTAGACTCTGAGTAGCCATCCAAATAGGGAGCCTAAACCCTCTCACAAAGCAGCAAACTCTCTCTCATACTCAGTATCTAGAATAGCAGTCGCATGCCTGGGCAACTCATAGAAACGGGCCTCATACTCAGCAACTTCCATAGAACTCTGCTCTAATTTGGTGAACTGATCCCTTAGCCGATCACTAAGGGTGCACAAGTAAAACATCACCACTACCAAAAAGGAAGACTGCATACATTTTAAACTAGTGTTTATTGTTATCGTCAAAAAAGGAGAGATTGTTACCCTCTTAGTTAATTCTAATGATGAACGTTACAATTATTTTGGTGTAGGGACTAAAGATGCAAAAATAAGTAGTAAAGCAAGGGACAAGAATATTGCAAAGAATCTGAAAGGAACATAAATATAGAAGGAATTAGTCATTCACGTGTGAATCAATTAACAAGTATGATTTCTATAAAATCACCAAACATCGACAAGGAAGGACTACAAAGTCCAACTCACTCGGCATCACAAAGAAAGAAAAGGATCAATTAGCATTCTGTACAAGGTAAAATTTCATTCAAAGAACAAAACTTCATGAAAAACGAGAAAGGAATTAAATTGTATTGTCCACACAAACATTCTTATATGAGTGTGTATTGATGTGAGTACAGAGTACTCAATCAAGAAATCATTATAAGTCCTTGGATTTTCCTCTTAAAGTAAGAAGCAACCTGCAAAAGAAGACAACTAGAAGACATATGCAACTTCACTTGAACTACACTATTGTCTCACGTTGGTCTTCAATAAACTTTGCACTCCAGTTGCTTACAATTGTTACAAAAGAAAAAAAATAAGTGTCAGTTCTAGTTATACAGGTAGAGGTTGTGCCATACTAGGTACTGGATTTGTAATTCAGATATTGACGAAGAAGAAAACATCATATAATCTCAAATTCCTAAAGATCCTCTAAAATAAACCTTGTAACTCAAGAGTGTCACACCTTTTTTATAACAAAAAAGAAATTTGATTTTAAAGTTCAAAGGGGTTTTATTATTAAGTTACAAAAGAAAATTTTATTTCGAAAAGGATTGTTTACATTCAAAACTCAGAGTCACCGCTTGGCATGAAATTGGTGTGCCAAGTCACCTTTGAAAATCCTTTTTCAAAATAATTTTTGACTCTTCAAACTGATTTGCGAACAAAGATTTTGGCTAAAAAATTCTGTTGACCGAGAGAAAGGTGTTAGGCACCCCTCGGACTCGTGGTTCGACTACATTCGCTTTGTAGAGTATATTGGCTAGTATGATGCTATGAAATGAATAGACCAACAAAACACATAAAACAAGAAAACAAACAAATCAAGAAAAATTCAAAACCAAGATAATGTCCAGTCAGAATTATACAGTCCCAAAAATAAAAAAATACAAAAAATATAAATTCTATTCTAAACTAATCCTAGACTATGCTCTACCCGATGCCTCGGGTCTTGATCACGATCATCTTCCGCTAATATAATACGTCGAGGCATTCTCTGATGAGTAAATACAAATGGTCTCGGGGCATTCCCAGGCTAAATGAGTACATTTTTTCAATGCGAGAAAACCAACACTATTCAATAAAGACTTCAAACATTCACATTTTTACAATCCCTAAGCTTGACAACCCAAGCCTACCATTTGCCTACCCAGCTTGACCTATCATGACATTATCACATTCATCGACATCAATGGATCAAAATGACTAACGCTTGGTTTTTATCAATTTTCCACCCCTAAATTTCTGATTTTAGTTTTCAAATAAAATATCATTCCATCACACAATCTATAACCAAAAAATGAATCAAAAACAACAGCTATTCATCGTCAACAAGTATCAACCAACACATAATATTTCATTCAATGCACCAAATTTCTCAAATAATGAAATAAAAAAGAAAAGAGAGTAGAATTGGACCTCAATTTTATTTTAATCTACTAAATTGTTTGAATGAAGCCGCCCTACAGACTCAACAAACCTCGACTCTATAACCCATTAATCATCGAACTGAACTTTGATAATGGACGAGCCTAACACCCAGCTCTATTTTACAATTGGACAGTATTTTCTAATCGGATTACTTTGTCGATGAATCGGTTTAGGGATGGATTTGAGCTAGAGTTACTATTTTTAGAGCTCTGATAAACTCCGATAGTGATGGGGAAGAGAGATCTTAGCAAACTATTAATATTTCCGATGAGATTTAACGAAAGGCAGCTTAGATCTGGTGAATTTCAGGTGGATGATGATGTTTTTCGGTGAGAACCCACCAAAACAGTAACAACGCCGAGATTTTATATTTCTCTTCCTATTTCAATCAATTTTTGCTCTATTTTCTCATTCTCAATCTCGTTGTTCTCTTTCTATTTACCAATTTCTCTTTGGGTTTTTTCTTAATGTTCTCCTCTCGATCTCTTTCTATTTTTAAAATCCTCTCTATCATAGTGTGTGTATGTGAGTAATCCCATGAGTGATGGTGAGTGTGTGTTTGTTTTACGTCTGTAAGGTGTGTGTTTTCTCTGTTGTTGAGAGTGTCTTGTGTAGGTGTGTGTAATTATATATATAAAAAATAGAGAAGAATCATGTGGGTTTTTTTGTTGTCCACGTATTGTTATTTATATATATTGCTCTCTCTCCATGTGTGAATCTATATGTATATAAATTATGTGTCCAATTCTATTATGGTTTGTGTTGAGGAAAATGTGAGTGGAGAGAATATGGGTAGAGGTAGGGGTAGTGAGGTGGGGTAGAGGGTGAGTGGTTAAGTGTGTTGTCAAAATTTTATTGAGGGAAGTGGTTAATTTTGTTATCAAAGAATATTGGGGATTGGGTTTGTTAGGGGTTCGTTATTTAGATTCTTGTGGGGTAAATTATTAAATAGGTCAGGGTGTATGGTAAGATGAGTCAAAAAATAGATACATTGGATTTTAGGAGGGACAAAATTAGGTGTCTACATCATGCCCCTCTTTGGATGTAAACACAAAGTGTTTGCAGACAAAGAAGTAGACAACGAGACAAAAATTTGATCTGACCATTATTCAAAGAATGAAATAAAAGGAAGAAGGACAACCAAGTTGGAGGGTCGAGTGAGGTCCCATTGAGGTTCTAGTCTAAGGCTCTGTCATTACATCAAAAATGAAAATTATAAGTTAAAAAGATAACTGAAAATACAAAATCCTATCTATGCAGCTTCTCTGGACTCTTTACTTGAGTTTCAGATGCTTTCAAAATTGACAAAAGATCTGATCTTCTTTGAGTTGAACTTTTGAATGAATTCTTTCTCCATACAAAATCTGATGTTGGAGATAAACTCACAAATTAACCGTGTTATGTCGGTGTTACTTTTGAACCTTGATCCTAAATTTGAAAATCTTCACCCTATTCTTCATGCTGGCTCCTGACTTAAAATTTCTTCACCTTGTTTCTTGACTTTCAATTTCATCACCCTTTTCTCCAAGCGGGCTCCTGACTTGCTATTTTTTAATCTTTTGAGTTTCAATTTCATCGACTTCTTTCTTGACTTTCAATTTCTTCTCTTTGTTCTTTAGTTGGGCTCCTGACGTAAAGTTTCATCACCCTGTTCTTCAGGCGGGCTCCTGACTTTCATTTTCATCTCCTATTTTTTCAGGAGGGCTCCTGACTTTCAATTTCAAAACTAGAACAAGTGTTATCTCAAAAAAAGATTAGGATACAGAAAGATTCTATTTTTTTTAGAAAAGTGAAGTTCCAAACACAGGAATTAAATTTTGCCCCAGTTTATGATCAGAGGACTTTTGTGAAAGTCACATCCTAACTATTCGAAAACCCCAAACAAGGAAATACATCTTCTATGGGTTAATTGAAATGATTCGACTAAAAAGTGCATTTTCTATCAATCAAAGTAAATGACTCGACTACAAAGTACATCTTCTAGGAATCAAGGAGAATGACTCGACTAGAAGGTACATCTTATAGAAGTCAAGGGGAATGACTCGATCAAAAGGTACATCTTCTAAGAGTAACGGGAATGACTCGACTGGGAGGTAAATCTTCTAGGAGTCAAGGGGAATGACTTGACCAAAAGGTACGTCTTCTCAGAGTCAAGGGGAATGAATCGACCGGATGGTACATATTTTAGGAGTCAAGAGAAATGACTCGACCGAAAGGTACTTCTTCTATGAGTCAAGGGAAATAATCAAGTGGAAGGTACGTCTTCCATGATTCAAGGGGAATGACTTGATCAGAAGGTACGTCTTCTAGGAGTTAAGGGGAATGACTCAATTGGAAGGTACATCTTCTAAGAGTCAATGGGAATGACTCAATTGAAAGGTACGTCTTCTAGGAGTCAAGGAAAATGACTCGATCAGAAGGTACATCTTCTAGGAGTCAAGGAAAATTACTCAACTAGAAAGTACATCTTTTAGGAGAGAAGGTTCAATTTAAAAAATGTATCACTTATCAATTGAAAAATGAAATACATGGACAAGGAAGTGTGTCTCCGAGGGATATAGGATGATGAAGTTTTTCCATGATTTGATTATCAAACCTATGTAGCAAAATTACTTCCTGCATTTGTAGAACTGAGGCATTGTAGCCCTTGATATTTATGCTTTGAAGTCCTTGATTTGAAGGTAACATGTTTTCTATTTCATCAAAGAAAACTTGTGAGTTTAAAACATTGTGGCTGGCTTATGGCTTTGACTTTTGAGGCAATTGCTCTTACGTTGGTCATATCCAATCTTACTTCCAACAATTGGCATTGTCATTGACTTGCTGCAACATTGATCTAAAGTAAGATCATTAAGAGGGACTCTAAAAAGAATACAGTATCTCTGCTTTGTCATGCTCCTTATATAAACCCTTTGAACCTTGGTATTTTTATGATTTCCCAGAATTTCGTGTTGATAAAATTTTTTCCATGCCATATTTTGGCTCATAATCATGTCTCTTTCATGTGCTAGCCTTTTGTCTTACTTTGTGTAATTGTAGAAGTTGGTAGCCAGTTTTGAAATCTTTTTTCACTTGCTTTGATATTGATTTGACTCAAAGACACAAGAAAAATAACTTTCCATTTGAATAGCAGACTCAAGAAAATAAAAATAAAAATATAAAAAAGAAAGAACAGACAATGAATGTCCCCATTGAAACAGAGAAAAGAAAAATTAATCTGAAAGTGACAGTCAACTCTAATGATTACGATATGCATTTTAGATTAAGATGTCTGTTCTTTTCATCCAAATATTCCACCAATTATTGTTGAGTTAATAGACCTAAAACTGAGTTTCCTCCTAGGACTAATTGCATTCAGAGACCTCATTTGGCTAGTGATTCCTTGAAGGGTTTTTGCCAAAAAACCTCTCTCATTTTTTTTTCTCAGCTCACCATTGCCTTATGGTGTCCGTAAGGGTTTTTCACCTATGAGACTCTCTTATTTTCATTTCTCTCAACTCACAGTCATCTTATGGTGCCCATGAGGGTTTTCATTGATAACACACTCTCATTTTTATCTCTCTCAACTTACCATTATCTTATAGTGCCCGTGAGGATTTTCACCAATAAGACTCTCTCATTTTTATTTCTCTCCTAATTTTGTTGAGGATGACAAGTAGTTCCCAAAATGTGTTATCATATGTATTGCATGCTTAGCCTTATCATTCTTAGAGATTGATCTGAAGGTCTTTCTTTGGTTGTAACTTGGCTTTTGGATAAGGTTAGGAAGAAGAGATGGCATGAGGCCTAAATGACACTTGAAGTGGGGTAAGACTTACAACTTATAGAATCGACACAAATAATAAGGATTAACTCATTCCCCAGTTTCTTTTGGCTGGGTGACTCTAAATTGATTATTTGGTTGGAATGAGCCCCGAGTAAGGCAGCCTACGTATCTAACTCCTGAGAGAGGAGAATCAGGTCACACATAGTTTTGATAACTTGTTTTGCTTGATTCTAATTTCATTTTTTTCTTTTGTTGAATCTTTTTCTCTTTTGGACCTTTTTTGACTCTATTTTTCTTGACACTCTTTTCTTTTCTTTCTTTTTGGACATATTTTTCCTTTTTCTTGTTCTTTTTTTTTTGAAATTTTTTTGACTCTATCATGATTCCAAAAGAGTTGTATGAAAAAAAATAGAACTAAAGCTCAAATGGGGTCAACAAAGGATGACACAATATTAGGATAGCAGAATAAAATGCCTTCGTCATATCAATCCTTGAAAATTCAAGTACGTATCATGCAATGTGAAAGATGGAGATCATTCGTGACATTTTTACAGCACTAAATTTAACTGAATTTGTGCATTACTACTCTTGCACTTTGTTCAACGTACAACGCCACTTTTGTTGTACGTTTCTTATGCTGAATGAAGAGAGATCTATTAGTGGAGTGGAATAAAGAGAGATTTTATAGAGTTGGTAGCTAACTTCTCTACATTCCGGCAAGTTAAGATTAAGCACCAGAAGCCTAGTGGGTCCATGCAGGAGTTTAGTATTACTATGTGGAAATGGGAGGAAGTGAACATAGACTTTGTGACAGGTTTGCCTTATACCCGTCATCAGTATGACTCTATTTGGGTTATCATAGACAGGATGACCAAATCAGCTCATTTCTTGCCAGTCCATACCTCTTACTCAGTCGAGGGCTATGCCAATCTCTATCTCAGATAGTTGGTGAGGTTATGTGGTGTTCCCTTATCTATTATCTCAAATAGAGATACTCAGTTTACCTTTCACTTCTGGAAAGTATTCCAAAAGGGTCTTGGTACCCAAGTCCATCTTAGTATCACCATCCACCCTCAGACAAACGGTTAAGCAGAACGGACCATTCAAACTCTTGAGAATATGCTAAAAGCATGCATTGTTGATTTCAATAGTAGTAGGGAAGAGCATTTGCCTTTGATTGAATTCACATACAATAACAGCTATTATTCTAGTATCTGTATGGCTCAATTTGAGGCTCTATATGGTAGGAGATGTAGATCTCTAATTGTCCAGTTTGAAGTATGTGAGGCTACAGTAGTAGGACCTGACTTGGTATTTGATGTGTTAGAGAAGGTTCAGTTGATTAGAGAAAGGCTTAGGGCTACCCAGAGCCGACAAAAATTGTATGCAGATGTGAGGAGAAAGGATCTTGAGTTTTAGTTTAGTGATCTTGTGTTCTTCAAAATCTCTCCTATGAAGGGAGTGAGGAGATTCAGCAAGAAAGGGAAACCCAGTCATTGATTTATCCGTCCCTTCAGAATCCTCATTCATTTCGAAAAAGTAGCTTACGAGCTAAAGTTGCCTTCATATTTAGCCTCGGTATACCCTGTGTTCCATGTCTCATTGTTGAAAAAATATATTGGTGATCCAGCTAAAGTTGTTCCCTTAGAAAGTGTGGATATTCAAAATAGTCTTTCCTTTGAGGATGTTCCAATCAAAATTTTTGATCATCAAGTTCGTAGACTAAGGAACAAAGAAGTTCCACTAGTCAAAGTTCTTTTATGGAATTAGTCCATTGAGGGATCCACTTGGGAAGCAGAGGGAAATATGCGAACAAAGTACCCTCAACTTTTCTCCGTGAATCCAAATCAAGTATAAGGTACCAAATCTTCTAAAGATTTTCTTTATCATGCTCAGTTTCAGTTGCACGTCATGTTCATGTCAGTCATGCATTCATAAATTAGTTCAGTCATGCATTCCATGCACTAGACATGCATATTCAGTATGTAAGCTCCATCCATCAGTTCCCTCAGCTTAACCAATTTCATTCGAGGATGAATGATCCCAAGGGGGAGATATTATAACATCCCGTAATTCCCTAGCATAATATAAGTCCCAAAACATGAGTATTTGTATATGAAATTTTTGAAACACTCATTATTTTTCAGTTTAGATCCTACCATTGTGTAGAAAATTCAACTAGTTTTCCAACGACATAAAATTAGCCCAAATTCGATAACCAGATAAAAAGTTATGACGATTTTAAGCTTTAGTCGTAAAACCCCGTCATTTTAACCTCTAGCGCGTCGTCGAGAAGGAAAATCTCCCATTTGGAAAAATCCAGTAAGGATCCGCAATCCTGGCACATCACGCCATAGGTAAAATTGACATTTTTCATTTTCTAGTATGACTTCGTGATAATGGCGCATTGTAGAGTATGCTAATTTCTTGTTTGTCAATTTATAGTGGGCCTCTGCTATTATTCCGCATCGTGGAGATGGCCAAAATGGCATCCTCAGGCTTACCACGATGTCGGAACATCACGACATTTATCCAGGTCCCAGTTGTCCCTATTTCAGTGGCTTGTCCCGATAGTGGCATGTCGTGCCAAGGCCAAAAAATGGGATTTCTATTTCTAGCTTATGTTTTTAAATTCATTTAAGGGTATTTGGGTCTTTCTCCTAAGCCCTAAACTCGCCCTAAGCACGAAATTTAACCCCTAATTGACCTAAATACTTATCATTATTCACTTTCTCTCAAATTAAAAATCCCCTCTTTCAAGACCAAAAAACCCTAGTTCTCAAGAATCAAGGTCAAATCTCAAGAACTCTCTATCAATCTTTTCAAATTCATAATCCTATTTATGTTAGATGTTCATCAATGGATTCCATTAATCCATGGAGTCCAAGTATCCATTTTAATTACAAATCTATCATCCTTCCAAGATTTATGATATTAAATTGTGATTTTAAACTATGAATCTCCATAAACTTCCATGAATATTAATTTTATACCATATTTTAATAGAATTATTGTTGTTATCAAATCCTCCATGTTTTAATATTGTCATCCTTCGAAATGGATCATTATTTAGTGTTATAAATGTTGAGGTCAAGCTATTATTTCACGTTTTGTACTATTCCCATGAATTGTATAAACTATGTAGTACAACTGTTTGATAAAATGCCTACAAGAGTGATTTACTTAATAAGAGACTTCATGTTTTGGCCTTCAAGCTTTAGTGTCTTTACAATATTGTTGTTTTGAGTTTTGCGGTATTGAATACTTGAAACCCATAACTATTTATTTAGTTTAGTCTTAGTACATTATAGAATACTCTTCAGATTACATGATGAGCATTATCAAAGTAGTCAGATATCAATCATTAAACTCAGAACAGTCTAGTATCTTAGTGTATTTCAGTTAGGAGTAGGATTTAGCATCGAGAGAGTGTAAGGATGGTGGCTTCCCCATCAGATAGGCAGAGTCATTAGTAGCAGTCCCTATACTTCAGAACTACATAGCCAGCATAGGATATGAGTAGTCACCCATCAGACTAGGGTTGACTATTTGGCAGGGGTCACCCGTCAGTTCAGGCTTGACACCCTTAGTCCTTTGGACATTATATCAGTTTAATGGATCCACATAGCCATTGTTAGTACCCGTTGAATGGTATTAATACCCTCCTAACTGGGGTTAAAGGCTGGACCCCGATTAGCTTAAATTGGGGAATGTCGGTTAAATTATACCTCCCACAGTCTCAGATATAGTCTTAGTTACAGTCTCAGCTCAGTTATTCAGTCTTAGTATGGTTTGACCAAAGAATACAGATTTTAGTTATCTCAGTATATCTGTTTACAAATTTTACTCAGTTCATGTTATATGCTTGGTCATACATACACTGTATTTACAGATTTTCCTATATTCTTAGTATCTATAGATTCCATGCTTTTTATTCAGTACTCTATGCTTTACATGTATGTCTAGTTAATTATTATCATTCCTATTCATAAGACCATGCATATCATCCTACCTCATTTAGCATACCAGTATATTCAAAGTACTAATCACATACCTTTTTTTTTGCTCTATGACGTCTCATATCATAGGTATTGATGCTCAGTTCCCGAATCGTACTTAAATTCTCGGATTTGTTAGTAGTACGGTAGAAGTGGTGAGTCCTCATCATTTGAGTACAGATTATATTACTTCATGTCTTTATCTAAATATTTAGTAGAGTTAGTTGGGGCCTTTCCCATCAACTCATAGTATCAAACACTATAGTTAGCTATTCAGACTATTCAGAATTTAGTATTTTTATCAGATTCATAACTTAGTAGTTATTTCATTATTAAAACCTTATGGAATTTCAGTTATTCTTCCACATTCATGATTATATTATTTAGTGCTCACTGTAGGTACCAGCTCATGGGTTAGTTTGTGGTCTCTCGGGACCGTAAGCACCATGTAACGACTAGGGGTAGTCTCGAGATATTACAAACTTGGTATCAGAGCCTAAGGTTTTAAAGTGTCCTAGAAAGTTTGAAAGTCATGTCGAGTAGAGTCTTTCGTATGGTTGTGTAGTGCGCCACAGTTATAGACGAGAGGCTACAAGGCGTATAGGAAAAAGTTTCCCTTCTTTCAAGTATTCATGTCGTACGATTGAGTATGAGATCAAGTTTAACCCTCAGTCTAATTCATTTATTCCTTCCATTTACAGAACATGCTTCCCAAGAAAAACATAAGAAGAAAAGAAACTCAGCCAGCCCCTCAACCCGTCTAGGCAGATCCTCTAGATTAGCATGTCTCTCATACAGAATTCAGAGCTGCGTTCACTACTCAAGCAAACTCCGTAGAAACACAAAATAAATGGCCAGTCACTGTTCCAACCAACCTAGTGGCCAATACTATTGCAACTAGAATTTGGGATTTCACCCAGATGAATCCTCCTTCTTTCACGGGATCCAAGTTTAAAGAGCATAAACAAGAATTCTTAGATATAGTTTAGAAGGTCAAGGATGTGATGGGGGTGATGTCTATTCAAAGTGCATAGTTGGCTGCATATTAATTACAGGATGTAGCCCGTACTTGGTTTTAGCTGAGAAAATTTGATAGAGGTTTTGATGTAGGGCCTATAGAATGGGAAGAGTTTTCCACAGCTTTTTGGACAAATTCATTCCATTAGAGTTGAGGGAGGTCAAAGTGTCAGAATTTATTAATTTAAGGCAAGGTAGCATGAGTGTGAGGGAGTATTCTCTCAAGTTGACTCAATTATCTAGATATGCTCCTCATGTGGTGGCTAATAGTAGGTCCAAGATAATTTATTTTATGTCTGGCATATCTGATAGTGTGGTCAAGAAGTGTAGGACCGCAATACTAATTAGTGAGATGGATTTGTCTAGTTTAATGGTCCATGCTCAACAGATAGAGGAGCAAAATATTAAGGAGAAGGAGGGAGAAAACACGAGAGCTAGGATAGGTAGTTTTAATTTCAATCAGCCAAAGTCAGATGGTGGTAACCGTCCTTAGTTTTATCAGAGGTCTTCATCCCCAGTACCTTCTTCAGCTAGTTGCCCAATACTTAAATTTAGAAACGAAAATAGGGATAGGGCACCAGGCTCTAAGTCCTAGGTTAATGTTAGCAGTGATCGTACTAATTCGTTATGTCAGAAGTGCGACAGACACCATCAAAATGAGTTTAGAGTGGGTAGTGATATATGCTTCGAGTATGGAAAGCTAGGCCATCTAATTTAAGAGTGTCGGGTAGTTTCTCAGAAAGGTAGGGATACGCGCCAACAGGGCTAGTCCCATCAATCATCAGTTCCATCTGGTTGCTCGACTCAGCAGGGTTCTGCTTTTAGTGCTACCAATGTTTAGCGTCCGAATAAATTATATGCTCATCAGTGTCACTAAGATTAGGAAATTTCTTCTGATGTAGTTACTGGTATGTTGCAGGTCTTTCACTTACATGTTTATGCTTTACAAGACTCTTCTATTTTTTTTGTAACTCCATAAATAGATGTCAATTTCGGAGTCAGTCCCAAAACTCTAGCAGAGCCCTTTTTAATGTCTACTCTAACAGGCATCTCCATTTTACCCAGACAGGTATACAGGGACTGTCCGGTCTCAATATCTTCAAAATCTACCTTAGTTGATCTCGTAGAGTTATAGATGATGAATTTTGATGTCATTCTCGACATAGATTGGCTCTACTCCTGCTATACCTCAGTTGATTATAGAAATAGAATAGTTCATTTTTAGTTCCCAAATGAACCATTCCTTGAATGGAAGGGTAGTACTACAGCTCATAGGGGTCAGATGATTTCATACATTAGAGCTAGAAAGATGATATCCAAGTGGTATGTCTACCATCTTGTACGAGTCAAAGACTCTAACTCAGACACTTCAACGCTTGAGTCAGTTCCAATAGTAAATAAATTGTCAAATGTATTTCCTGAAGATCTTCGCGGAGTTCCTCCCAAAAGGGAAATCGACTTTGGAATAAACCTTCTCCCGGATACTCAGCCTATATCTATTCTGCTATATAGAATGATTCTAGCTGAACTCAAAGAACTGAAAGAATAGTGAAAGGATCTCCTAGATAAGGTATTCATCAGACCCAGCATCTTCCTATGGGGAACACCTATTCTATTTGTGTTTAAGAAAGACGGTTCTCTCAGAATGTGCATAGACTATTGTCAGTTGAACAAGGTCATTGTCAAGAATAAATATTCACTTCCTAGAATTGATGTTTTTTTTGACCAACTTCAAGGTGCTAGTTACTTTTCCAAGATAGACCTCAGATCAGGCTATCATCAGCTTAGAGTCAGAGAATGTGATATCCTGAAAATAGCTTTCCAAAGTCGGTATGGTCACTTCAAATTTTTAGTCATGTACTTTGGTCTTACAAATGACCCAACAACTTTTATAGACTTGATGAACTGAGTGTTCAAGCAGTACTTGGACATGTTCATCATAGTATTCATTGATGACATTCTTGTTTACTCTCATAGCAAAAATGATTATGCAGACCACCTCAGAGTAGTGCTTCAGACTCTTAGAGCCCATTAATTATTCGCTAAATTCAGTAACTGTGAATTCTAGCTAAGATCAGTAGCTTTTATGGCTATATTATTTTTGGTGATGGCATTAGAGTTGATCTTCAAAAGATCAAAGCAGTGAAAAAATAGCCTAGACCCACCTTTCCATCAGATATCAAGATTTTCTTAGGTTTAGCTGGCTATTATCATCGGTTTATTGAAGAATTTTCTTGTATTGCATCCCCCATGTCCAGATTAACTCATTAGAAAGTTAAGTTTCAATGGCCAGATTCATGTGAGAAGAGTTTTCAGGAGTTGAAGACTTGACTCACCTTAGCCATAGTTCTTACTCTACCAGATGGTTCAGATGGTTTTGTTGTGTACTGTGGTGCATCGAGAGTAGGTTTGGGTTGTGTCTTCATGTAGAGAGGTAAGATCATAGCCTACTTCTTTAGACAGTTTAAGCCTCATAAGAAAATTATCCGACTCATGATCTTAAGCTAGCAGCAATAGTATTTGCCTTGAGAATTTAGAGGCATTAGTTGTATGGGGTGCATATAGATGTGTTCATAGATAACAAAAGCCTTCAGTATGTGTTCTCTCAGAAAGATTTGAATTTGCATCAGAGAAGATGGTTAGACTTATTGAAGGATTATGACATGAGTGTTCTGTATCATCCAGGCAAGGCCAATGTAGTGGTTGATGCTCTCAGTAGAATGTCTATGGGTAGTGTAGCTCATGTTGAGGATGGTCAGAACAAGTTAGCTCAGGAAGTCCATCAGCTTGCCCGACTAGGTATCTGTTTACTCGATTCAGTAGAAGGTAGTGTATGGGTGCAGAGTAGCTCAGATTCATCTCTGGTTTCCAAGGTAGAGGAAGAGCAGGATAGAGATTCCAGTCTAGTTAAGTTGAAAGAATCAGTTAGAGATTAAAAAGTTAAGGTTTTCTCCCAAGGGAGAGATGGTGTTTTACGTTTTTAGGGTAGATTCTGTGTGCCTGGTGTAGATAAGTTGAGGAAACGCATTCTTGTAGAAGCGTATAGTGCGCATTACTCTATTTATCTAGTGGCTACTAGGATGTACCATGATTTATGGGAGATCTATTGTTGGAGTGGAATGAAGAGATACATTATAGAGTTGGTAGCTAAGTGCTCTACATGCCAGCAAGTTAAGATTGACCACCAGAAGCCTAATAGGTCAATGCAGGAGTTTAGTATTCCCATGTGGAAATAGGAGGAAGTGAACATGGACTTTGTGATAGGTTTACCTCGTACCCGTCATCAGCATAAATCTATTTGGGTTATTATACACAGGATGCCCAAATCATCTCATTTTTTGCCAGTCCATACCTCTTACTCAGTTAAGGACTATGCCAATCTCTATCTCAGAGAGTTGATTAGGTTACACAGTGTTCCCTAATCTATCATCTTAGATAGAAGTACTCAGTTTACCTCTCACTTCTAGAAAGTGTTCCAAAAAGGTATTGTTACCTAAGTACACCTCAGTACAGCCTTCCACCCTCAGAAAAATGGTCAAGAAGAATAGACCACTTAGACTCTTGACGATATGCTCAGAGCATACATTGTTGATTTCAAGAGTAGTTGGGATTACCATTTGCCTTTAATCAAATTTGCATACAATAACAGCTATCATTCCAGTATCTGTATCACTCTATTTGAGGCTCTCTATGGTAGGAGATGTAGATTTCCAATTGTGTAGTCGTAGGGCCTGACTTGGCGTTTAATGCGTTAGAGATGGTTCAGTTGATCAGATTAGTATTCCCATGTGGAAATGGGAGGAAGTGAACATGGACTTTATGATAGGTTTGCCTTGTACCCGTCATCAGCATGACTCTATTTGGGTTATCGTAGATAGGATAACCAAATCATCTCATTTCTTACTAGTCCATAGCTTTTACTCAGCCGAGTACTATGCCAATCTCTGTCTCAGAGAGTTGGTTAGGTTACACGGTGTTCCCTCATCTATCATCTCAGATAGAGGTAATCAGTTAGCCTCGCACTTTTGGAAACTGTTCCAAAAAGGTCTTGGTACCCAAGTCCACCTCAGTACAACCTTCCACCCTCAGACAAATGGTCAAGAAGAATAGACCATTCAGAATCTTGAGGATATGCTCAGAGCATGCGTTGTTGAATTCAAGAGTTGTTGGGATGACCATTTGCCTTTGATCGCATTTGCATATAATAACGCTATCATTCCAGTATCCGTATGGATTAATTTGAGGCTCTCTATGGTAGGAGATGTAGATCTCCAATTGTGCAGTAGTAGGGCCTGACTTGGTGTTTGATGAATTAGAGAAGGTTTATTTTATCAGAGAAAGTCTAAGGGTTGCCCAGAGCCAACAAAAATCATATGCAGATGTGAGGAGAAAGGATCTCAAGTTTGAGGTTGGTGATCTTGTGTTCTTGAAAATCTCTCCCATAAAAGGAGTGAGGAGATTCGGCAAGAAAGGGAAACTCAGTCCCTAATATGTCGATCCCTTCAGAATCCATAGTTGTTTTGGAAAGGTAGTTTACGAGATAGAGTTGCCTTCAGATTTAGCCTCAGTACACCCTGTGTTCCATGTCTCATTATTGAAAAAGTGAATTGGTGATCCAGTAGTAGTTGTCCCTTAGAAACTCTAGATATTCAGAACAGTCTTACCTTTAAGGAAGTTCAAGTCAAAATTCTTGATCATCAAGTTCATTGACTAAGGAACAAAAAAGTTCCACTAGTCAAAGTTCTTTTATGGAATTAGTATGTTGTGGAGGCCACTTCGAAACTAGAGGTAGATATGCGGACCAAGTACCCACATCTCTTCTCCATGAATCCTAATCCAGTATAAGGTACCAAATCTTCTTAAGATTTTCTCCATCATGCTCAGTTTCAGTTGCACGTCATATTTATGTCAGTCGTGCATTCATGAATCGGTTCACTCATGCATTTCATGCATCAGACATACATATTCAACGAGTAAGCTCAGTCCATCAGTTCGCTAAGCTTAACCAGTTTCATTTGGGGATGAATGATCCCAAGGGAGAGATATTGTAACACCTCAATTTTTCTAGCATAATCTAAGTCCCAATACATGAGTATTTGTATATGAACTTTTTGAAACACTCATTATTTTTTAGTTTAGAGCATGTCCTTGCATAGGAAATTCAATTAGTTTTCCAACAATAAAAATTCGTCCAAATCCGATAACCGGGTAAGAAGTTATGGCGATTTTAAGTTTCAATCGCAAAACCCTATCAGTTTAACCTCTACTCCATCACGGAGCATGCCAATCTCTCATTTGGCAAAATCCAGTAAGAGACTATTATCCTAGCACGGCACGCCATAGGTCAATTTGACATTTTTCAATTTCCAGTGTGACTTCATGATAATGGCTCATCGCAGAGCAGACCAATTTCCTGTTTGTCAATTTCCAGTGGGCTTCCGTGATCATGACGCATTGTGGAGATAGATAAAATTGCATCCCCAGGCTTACCACAATGGCGGTGCATCACATCGTTTATCCAGATCCCAGTTGTCCCTTTTCTAGTACCTTGGCGTGATAGTGGCGCGTCGCGCCAAGGCCAAATAACGGGATTCCAATTCCAGCTTCTTTTTTTAATTCTTTTAAGGGTATTTAGGTCTTTTTCCTAAGCCCTAAACTCGCCCTAAACACAAAATTTAACCCATAATTGACCTAAATACTCATCAATGTTCACTTTCTCTCAAATTAAAAATCCCTTCTTTCAAGAACAAGAAACCCTAGTTCTCAAGAATCAAGGTCAAATCTCAAGAAATCTCCATCAATGCTTCCAAATTCATCATCCCAGGTATGTTAGATGTTCATCCATGGATTGCTTTTATCCATGGAGTCTAAGTATTCATTTTAATTACAAATCTATCATCTTTTCAAGATTTATGATCTTAAATTGTGATTTAAAACTATGACTCTCCATGAACTTCCATGAATATTTTTTTTATACCATAATTTAATGGAATTATTGTTATTATCAAATCCGTCATGTTTTAATATTGTCATTCTTCGAATTAGATCATGATTTAGTGTTATAAATGTTGAGGTCATGCTATTATTTCACATTTTTTACTATTCCCATGAATTGACTAAACTATGAAGTACAAGTGCATAAAATGCCTACAAGAGTGTTACTTAATAAGAGCCTTCATGTTTTGGCCTTCAAGCTTTAGTGTCTTTACAATATTGTTTTTTTGAGTCCTGGGGGTATTGAATACACGAAGCCCATAGCTATTTATTTAGTCTAGTCTCAGTACATTATAAAATAGTCTTTAGATTATATTATGAGCATTATCAAAATAGTCAGATATCAGTCATTAAACTCAGAACAGTCTAGTATCTCAGTGTCTTTCAGTTGGGAGTAGGATTTAGCACCGAGCGAATGTAGGTATGGAGAATTCCCCATCAGATTTGCAGAGTTTTTAGTAGAAGTTCCTATAATCCAGAACTACGTAGCTAGCATAGGATATGAGTAGTCACCCGTCAGACTAGGCTTCACTATCTCGTAGGGGTCACCCATCAGTTCAGGCTTGACAACCTTAGTCCTTTGGACATTATATCAGTTTAGTGGATCTACACAGCCATTGTTAGTACCCATGACACGATATTAATACCCCCCAAATTTGGGTTACAGGTTACACCCCGATTAGCTCAAATTGGGGAATGTCAGTTAGATGATACCTCCCACAGTCTCAGATATCTTCTCAGTCGCAGTCTCAACTTCGTTTTACTATGGTTTGACCAAAGTATATAGATTTCAGTTATCTCAGTATATCAGTTTATAGATTTTACTTAGTTCATGTTATATACTTGGTCATGCATCCGTGGTATTTAGAGATTTTCCTGCATTTTCAGTATCTACAGATTCCATGCTCTTTATTCTGTACTCTATGCTTTACGTGTATATCTAGTTAATTATTATCATTCCTATTCATGAGACCATGCATATCATCCTACCTCATTTAGCATACCAGTACATTCAAAGTACTGATTACATACCTTTTCTTTTGCGCTATGATGTCTCATATCATAGGTGCTAACGTTTAATTCCCAAATCATACCTATATTCTCAGATTTATCAGCAGTGTGGTAGTAGTGATGATTCCTCATCATCCAAAGTCAGATTATATTATTTTATGTCTTTATCTCAATACTTAGTAGAGTTAGTTAGGGTTTGTCCCATCAACTCACAGTATCCAGTTTAGAGGCTTTTCAGACACTACAGTTAGCTATTCAGACTATTCAGATTTTAGTATTGTTATCAGATTCATAACTCAATAGTTATTTCATTATTAAAACCTTATGGAATTTCAGTTATTCTTCAATATTCATGATTATTTTATTCAGTGCTCATAGCAGGTACCTGCTCATGGGTTAGTTTGTTGTCTCTCCAGACCGTAAGCACCGTGTAATAATGAGGGGGTAGTCTTGGGTCATTACAATAAGCTCGGGATTGAGGCTGACAATATTGGTGAGTTGGACCTCTCAAGCTCTGCTTTGGCCCTCATATTATGATAGATACGTTTTCCTTCTTCTTCCCTTCAGTTTTCCTTAATTCATTGCAGTATCATCCCAAATGTTTCACAAAATCCTCATGTCCATCATGTTCCTCAAATTTTTATATCTTAAAGCTTTGAGGAATTTGACACTTGAATACATGTCCTAGTCTTTATATGAAACATCTTTTTTACCCGCGAGTCCTAGGGAACTTTTCATAGCATGTTTTGCACTCTTTATTTTTCCAACTATTTTCTCTTTCTCTTCTGCCATGTCAGACTTCTTGGTAAGAAATTTTGGTGGTCCAGTTAACTTTAAAGTAGGCTCAGGAGTATAGCAATATTTATCAAGAGTATTGAACATGGGTTCACTAGCAGCATGGGAAATCACAACAGTTAGGCAGATAGACAATATGGAAGTCTCAGTAGAGGGTTGAGCAGCAAAATCACAGATGGTATATGGTGTTGTGAATATAGTAGGCTTATACTGATAAGCTAGAGAAGGAGTGGTGGAAGTATTGGGATACAGCTGACATGGCATGAATTTTGAGGCATGTTGTGGTGAATCAACAACATTAGGAAATTGACTTTGTAAATGTGATAGAAAACTTAAGAGATTTGCAGGGTCAATAGTGGGGAATGGAGGAGGAGGCAGCCCACTGACCCAAGCTCGATACATTTCTATCATTTGTTGTCTTAGTCTCAAATTCTCTTCCTTTAAACTCACATTTTCCTGACTCTTTGTTTGATCCATCAGGTCACTCTCGATATCCTTGTTGGACACAACTAATTCTTCCTTGAACTTGGTGTGATACGGAGGACCATCCTGAATCCCACAAACAAACAACTTTAAACTAATTGAACAAGAGCTAAAAATGTGTTAGAGTTCATCTCTTTTCAAAAATCTTTGTCTTCTTTTTTCTTTTGAGAAGATCACCAAACCCAAGAAGGAAACCTACGTATCTCACCCCCAAGAGAGAAGAATCAGGTGTGCATAATTCGTGAAGTTTGACCACAAAATGGCCAATCAAACTCTTTTTTTTCTTGTAACTTTAGAAGAAAGGAAAGTAACAAATTGTCAAAAGAACTTACGAAAATCTTTTTTGAATTTTTCAGCTTTAACATCCCTGTTCAAAATGAAACCTATGATTACCAAAGAAAAATCTTTTTGGGTTTTCGATTTTGAATTTCATATGCAAATGAAACTTGAACCTATTAAAGGAAAATCTTTTTTGTAGTTTTCTTTTGAAGATGTATATGAAACACCTACTCTAAATGAAGAATGAAGAATTTTTTTTGAATTTTTTAAATAAGATCACCTAACCCTAGAAGGGTTGCCTATGTATCTCACTCCCGAGAGAGGACAATCAGGTGAGCGTAGTTCATCCAAATTGGACAATTAAGAAATCACAGACAGACTGAATCACGACTTGAGAGACACATGAAAAACATCAGTAAAATCTTTTTTTTGAGTTTTCAATTTGGTACTTCACATAAAAATGACACCAACAACTATGAAAGAAAAATCTTTTTGTTATTTTCGTTATATGAAATGTACAAAACTTCTACCATCTTTTTTTGAATTTTTCTTTTATAAAAAGCTTCTATTGAAAAAAATCTTTTTGGAGTTTTCAAATTGTGAATGCTTACTAAAGAAACAAAAGGAAAATCTTTTTGATATTTTTATTTTTGATAAATGTGTGCAAAAGGTAAAACTCTTTTTGATTTTTTGGATTATGGAAAATAAAAGCCATAAAAACTCTAAACAACTACCAAACTCTTTTTTCTTCTTTTTTTTCCTTGACTAAACTTACGCTCCTTTAATTCTAGCATATGTTTTCCCCAAACCAGTCCGTTAAATGACCCTATTACTCTTAAAGAGACAATAATTAACACGTAAGGATGCTTTAGTGGCGAGTCTCCTAGAAAGGACCAAGTGGTTCTTGCTAGGTCTAAATATGATGTAGATAAGCATGACCTAAAGACTAACCTAAGCTGGGGTCCACTAACAAGGCTGTTTGGAGGAGCGTATGGTCCATAGTGGCTGCGACAGCTTTATACCTACTCCATACACCCAACAGCTCCCTCTCCTAAAATAAGGATGAATCAACTAAAGATTGTGTACACACTAGTACTATGTGACTTGTTGCGAAAGAATGACTCAGGGTAATGCACATGATGCCAAATATAAAATGGTAACACATAAGATAAGAACTGTAAACACGTAACATGTAGGAACTTAACAATGATTAAATAATAACACAAACAACATCTATACACCCATAGTGTCAAACTAAGTTGATACAACTTTAAAAAATAAGCTCAAAAACAGAAAATTCCTAACAGAGTCTCTAGAGTTGTCACACCCTTTTTTAACAAAGAAATTTGATTTTAAAGTTTGAAAGGGTTTTATTATTAAGTGACAAAAAGGAAAATTTATTTCGAAAAGGATTGTTTACATTCAAAACTCAGAGTCTCCACTTGGTATAAAATTGGTGTGCCAAGTCACCTTTAAAAATCCTTTTTTCAAATAATTTTTAACTCTTAAAACTGATTTGCGAACAGAGATTTCGGTTAAGGAATTTTATTGACCAAGGGGAAGGCGTTAGGCACCCCTCGGACCCGTGGTTCAACCACGATCACTTTGTATAGTATGTCGCCTAGTATGATGCTATGAAATGAATAGACCAAAAAAATGCATAAAAAAAGCAAACAAACAAATCAAGAAAAATTCAAAACCAAGATAATGTCCAATCTGAATTATACAGTCCCAAAAATAGAAAAATGCAAAAAATATAAACCCTATTCTAAATCAATCCTACACTATACTTTACTAGATGCCTCGAGTCTTGATTACGATAATCTTCTGCCAACACAATATGTCGGGGCATTCCCCGGTGAGTAAATACAAATGACCTCGGGGTATTTCCCGGCTAAATGAGTACATTTTTTAAATGCGAGAAAACCAACACCATTCAAGAAACACTTCAAACATTCATAATTTCTCAATTCCTAAGTTTGCCTACCCGAGCCTACCATTTTCCTACCCATCTCAACATATCATGACATTATCACATTCATCGACATCAATGGATCAAAACGACTGACGCTTGGTTTTAATCAATTTTTCACCCCCAAATTCCTAATTTTAATTTTCAAATAAGATACCATTCCATCATACAATATATAACCAAACAATGAAAAAAAACCAACAATTATTCATCACCAAAAGGGATCAACCAACACAAAATATTTTATTCAATGCTCCGAATATTACAAATAATGAAATAAAAAGGAAACAAGAGAAGAATTCAACCTTAATTTTATTTCAATCTACTAAATTGTTCGAATGAAGCTGCCTCACGGACTCAATCAATCTCGACTCTATAACCTGATAATCCTCGAACCGAACTTCGATAATGGACGAGTCCAACGCCCAACTCTGTTTTACGATTGGACAATATTTTCTAATGGGATTGCTTCACAGGCGAATTCATTTAGGATGGATTTGAGCTAGAGTCACTATTTTCAGAGCTCTAATGAGCTCCGACAGTGATGAGGAAGAGAGATTTTAGCAAACTTTTGAAATTTTCGATGAGATTTGATGAAAGGCAGATCAGATTTGGAGAATTTTAGGCTGTTGATGATGCTTTCTGGTGAGAACCTACTGAAACAGTGACAATGTCAAGATTTCATGTTTCTCTCCCCATTTCGATCAATTTTCTCTCTGTTTTCTCCTTCTCAATCTTGTTGTTCTCTCTCTGCTTACTAATTTCTCTCTAGGTTTTTACTTGCTGTTCTCCTCTGGACCCCTTTCCATTTTTCCATCCTTTCTATCACAGTGTGTGTATGTGATTAATCCCGTGAGTGATAGTGAGTGTGTGTGTGTTTTGCATTTGTGAGGTGTTTTCTCTATTGTTTAAAGTGTCTTGTGTAGATGTGTGTAATTATATATATAAAAATGGAGAAGAATCATGTGGGTTTTTTTTTCTATCTGTGCATTCTTATATGTATATATTACTCTCTCTCCATTGTGAATATGTGTGTACATAAATTGTGTCCAATTCTTTTATGGTCTGGGTTGAGGAAAATATGAGTGGGGGGCGGGTATATGGGTAGGGGTAAAAGTGGTGAGGTGGGGTAGAGGGTAGGTGGTGATGTGTGTTGTCAAAATTTTATTGAGGGGAGTGGTTAATTTTCTTATCAAAAGACTATTGGGGATTGAGTTTGTTAGGGGTTTGCTATGTAGATTCTTGTGGGATAAATTATTAAATGGGTGAGGATGTATGATAAAATGAGTCAAAAAATAAATAATTTGGATTTTGGGAGAACCAAAATTAGATGTCTAAAAAGAGTTCTAGAGTATGCAACACAATAGTGATCTGAATCACTGTAATAGCATGGCAGATTTGACTTAACATGTAGCCTTCATGCGCTGTTGAATGCATCTTAGTCATCATTTTCTTGGGACTCCATACTCCATCACATCAAAAATGTAATTATCATTGGGACTCAAATCATGGTTGCTTCCATAACTTTGGTCTAATGGGACAACAACACTAGGAGAAAACGTTGGCGACAATGATGGTGATAGTTGTAATGGTGATGGTTCAATAACACTACCCTTAATAGGACTAGGAGCATAACTATTTTGCTTATGGTTTTTTTGGAAATGTTATGTCTTCCTTCCACATTAATTGAATGACTACAGAATAACAATATACTAGTAATAATAGGACATAGTAAACGTAGTATTTTCTCCAATGAAAGTGGATATTGAGAAAAATATTGATCAAAAATAAGATACAATAAAACTTAAAATATAGAACTGCTGGTGTGTTATTTGTTTGGGTGTGTGTTTTTATATGGCAAGAAAGACATAAAGTCGAGGCTGTAAATTTACATTGAAAAGGGTTCTGCTTAATGTTTGGAAATAGGTGGTGAGTTTAGGTTGATCAAAGTTGTCTAAGAGAACTTTTTTTAATTTTTGGTACATTAAACTAGCATTTGATACTAGATTTTGAGACTATTTTTGAAAATTTTAAATGGGTTTGACCATTTAATTTGATTAGATTTGTCTAACAAAACAAAATAGATCAGATTTGATTACCAAAACAAAAAATTTGATTAGATTTTCAAAATTTATCTTCAAATATATTTTTGACCATTAAATTTAATTGAATTTTGAAAATCTAATCTTAAAATATCTTTAACGTTTCAAAGATTGACTCAGACCAATTATACTCACAAAATTTTAAATATTTTCCTAGTAAAATGTATATCTAACACAACTTAAATTTCAAAAACTCAAATTTTCACGTTTTGAGTTTTTTCAAGCTCAAACTTTATAGTCAAACGGAAGCTAAACTGCTAAGAAATTTTAAAATATGCGAGACCATAGTAGGTTATACACGTGAGAGGCTTTTTTGTATGGGGAAAAACAATTTAGCAAGGACAGCCTTGTCCCGAGAACAAAATTGAGATAGAAGAACATCCTCTCAGGCAAGATATACACGACACGAGACTACTAGTGATTGTGATCATGCACGAAAGGACAAACAAGGAACCTATATGTTAGAGCCCTCATATGCAAAGGCGATCATTAGTGGGTCCACATCAGCCGACATCCCCTAATGGTTTGTCGGCAAGTGGATTTTGGTCATTGGACGAGGTACTATAAGGTTTGAGTGACATTCTCCTATTAATATAAGATAGTATTTGTACACTATAAATAGGAACCCCATCCCCATTGTATGATTATCGGATTCTACTCATCTCTATCTATAAGAAATAAAATTTCTTTAGCTTTGTTCATAAGTTTTCATTATTATCTTTGATGTCTTTTCTCATCGTGCTTTCTATTTAAGTTCATTCAATTCCAGTTAAGTTTGGCTCGAGACTAAAGAGCGTCGCACTGTACCACTATTCTAGAATTGTTTTTAAGCTTGACTTTGTTATATATTACATTATTTACGTTGTTTAGTCATTATCAAACAAACCCTCGCTACTAACTCGAAGCTAAGTCATAACTCTTGATATTGACCCATCACCTACAAATACAACTATCATAAATCAATGGTAAATAGTTTGGCACCCACCATGGGGCTAGAGAAATTATGTCGGTTTTAGTTTTTTTTTTTTGTTGTTTCTTTCTCTGTGTCTGGTTGCTGGGAAACTATTCATGGACTATAATGAAAATGCTCATGTAGAGGATCTATTTCTTTGGGAGACACTAGGCACTCAAATGTTATATACCATATTGACAAACTCAGGTGCACAGAAGAGACGAAAAAGTCCCATTAGTAAGATGGAAACCCATTACCATCCAGGAAGGGGGAAATGTTGTTCTCCTGGAAAGAGAAAGCGTCGTACACCTACTGGAAGAATTTGTGCCAGGAGGATGACCCCAATATGTCCTTTGGGAAGAGGACTTAGTCTTGTGAGGAAGCACCCCCAACAACTCCCTAATGAAATCCCTAAATATAGACGGTTGTGACTTGAATCGGGTACTAATTGACCAAGGGAGTTCATCTAACATAATGCGAAAAAAGGGTCTTTGACCAAATAAAGTTGAGTGTTGCCATGATGCTAAAAGATTTAGAAGTTGGCTAAATTTTCAATGTGTATTATTCACATATTGTTTCACTAGTTATACCAGAAGATAAGAGATATTCTACCAAAAATAGAAGATGCTAATTGTAGTGAAATACTATCAATTTAATTACAAGGGATCAAATCATATCAATCACTTAAGAATAGGATGCCTTCCTTCTAAGTCCCCTTAAGATGACGATCGATCAGAAACGCCAATCTTGCACCGAAGATTTATATACAAAGAACTAGGGAGAGCTTTTGTAAGTAAATCCGCAAGTTGATCTTTTCCAAAAATATGAAAAATGCGAAGCTGGCCATTTTGAATCATAGTTCAGACAAAATGATAATCAACCTCAAAATGCTTCATCTGTGTATGAAAGACTGGATTGGCAGCGAGATATATGGCACCTAAATTATCACAGTAGACAACTGGATACCTTGGTAATTAAATAGGAATCTCACAAAGTAAGTTCTGAATCCATTGAATTTCAATAGTAACAGAGGCAACTGAGCGGTATTCTACTTCAGTCGATTATCTAGATACACTCTGTTATTTCTTTGAGCTCCAAGAGACCATCTTATTACCAAGATATACAAGAAAGGCATTGGTGGAAGAGCGATCATCTTTATTTTTTACCCAATCTGCGTCTGAGAAGGCATGAAGATCAAATGGACACTTACAATGTAGAAAGAGAGCACAGTTCACCATTCCAACTAAGTAGCGAACCACACATTTGACTACAGACCAATGATTTTTAGTCGGATGATGGGAAAAATATGTTAGCTTGTTTACAGCAAAGGCTATATCCGATCTTGTTAATGCCAAATACTGTAAGCTGCCAACTATAGTACGGTGAAGCTTAAAATAATTAAGATGTGTGTAGTTCTGAGTACCAAGCTCGTGGTGCCTGTTTAAGCCCATAAATTGCCTTCTTGAGTTTGCAGACATGTTTAGGCCTTGTTTGGTCAACAAAACCTTTAAGTTGAACCATATAGACCTCTTTCATTAGTTGACCACGCAAGAAGGCACTATTAACATCTAATTGTCACAAAGGCCAATCTCTTGTAATGGCTATAGTTAATATAACTCAAATTGTAGTGTGCTTAGAAACTGGAGAAAATGTCTTAATATAATCAATGCCCAGTCTTAGTGTAAATCCTTGAGCGACAATGTCAACAATAACAAATCTTGGTCGCTTTTGGTTGATATTAATATGAGATGAATACTAGAACTTTTTTTTCGCTGACTTCTTAACTACGTAGACTTGTCGTGCTCTATCATACTATCCTAATACATTGCATGCAGAATCTAATAAGATATGTATCACCAACCATCTTGTGAACGCCTTTGGTAAATTTCACTCGTTACCTTGTGAGTCTCAGAGTATTGCCTTACTAACCCTTATCCTAGATCCTAGATTAACTACTACCTTTTGAGTGTCAAGTTAATTAGATTAGGGTTGGTAGCCTGAAATTACTGTTGTGATCTTCTTTTCCTAGTATCTACCATATTTTGAAGTAAGTATCGAATACAGGAAAGTTCTTAACATATGCAGTCGTTAAGAAAGAAATCAAATTTAAGAAGATCACATTACATGCAAGAATATTGATTAAGAACAATTTTGCATTTCCTTTACTTTGTTATTACATCAGGTTTCCCACAACCCTAGTTAGGTGGTTTAGCCATTCATATTTGTAAGAACATCCATTGAATTCATTAAAGAAAGTATATGAATAATCTTATAATAATTTAAGAAAAAACCCAGAATCTCCAATTAATAATCAACCACAAAACCAAGAACAATGGATTCTAAGGTCAAAAGTTGAATCTTAGAACCAATATAATGTTGTGAATGTAAAGAGTGTGTAAAATAATATAAATACATCAAAGGAGTACTTATAGTTTTATAAAATAACCTATAAAACCTAACCGAAACATATTAGGAAAATAAGGTCGGCACTGGCTACACCTCAGGCAACGAGTAATCTGGACTAACAATGACTCATTGTCACCTCTATTTCCTATCTTCTATACTAACTGGTAATAAATCATCATTTCTACCGATGAGTCCTTGGTTGGATTCATCGTCTCTCCAGTGAAATTTAATCTTTTAGATCATTTCTCATCATGCTCAGAACAGTCAGCACTATAAGTCGTAGCCTAACACTACGACTCATCATCAATCTCGTCTCTATTAGCACCAACTTGTATACCTTTAGGACTTTGGATAATTTTTGGTCAGAACGATCCTCCATAAAACTCATAGTCATATCCTACTAGTCGCAGCCAACACCCACTTTGTTCCTCTTTTCATAACTTCTCAGAGTTCTCCAGATGACTTGGACTACAAGTTGTGTAGTCACCCAATGACTCGTAGTCCAGGTAGCGACTTCACTTTTTAGAGTTTTTTTCTTCTTATCTTGTTCTAATCACTTCCAAATCTATTTTCTTGCAACATAACTACAAACACCCATCATATCTAACAAAATGACCTAAGTTCTTGCATACTTTTGTAGTTTTGAGCATTGAAAGTGCCATGAAACCATGGCACATAAACATCCTCCACTTAGAACGTTTGCTTATCCTCAAGCAATAAAAACATAACAAAACAATACGAGGATTATTAACCAAGATTAAACTAAGGCACCTACGAAAATGTACTCAATTTCAGCTCAACAACATTTACCCCCTCCTATTTTTAACTTTTTCAAAACCAACTATGTGGATCTATGTATCACAACAATGCGACACTAGGGAATCAAGTTATGGAATTACATTAGAAACAAACAACCAAGAAAATATGTAGTATACATTACCCAAATTAATAAGCCACTATCAACACAACACATGTACAATCACAACAAAGAAGTCTCACTGTCACAATATGTAATACCCCAAAAAATCCAAACCAATATTAGAGCCATGTACCAAGCTCATGCATAGTATATCATGGTTATTTTACAGTTTTATGAGTAGGTTATATGTATATTAAGGCTTCAAATAACTCTCAACTATCAGACGAATCAAAATATTCCTTACCGATTGAATTCTTGAGAAGGATATTGGTGTAGTCAACTTTAAACAAGCATATCTCTCATTATACTTGTAATTTGAGCTCATAACCTATCAAAAAATATATAATTGAATTTGCTTTCCAAAGATACCAATTTTGCCTAAATCCGATATCGGAGCAAAGAGTTATTCCTATTTTACTCCAGCATGTCAGGCTGGAAACAGTTTGACACATTCGTGGTAGCTTACCACATTTCTGATGCCCTACCATAAGGGTCATCAGCCTTAGGCAGAATCCAGATCCTAAGTGACGACATTCATGGTAGCTTACCACACTTGTGATGCCCTACCACGAAGGTCGTCAGCCTTAGGCAGAAACCAGCTCCTAAGTGACGACATTCATGGTACCTTACCACACTTGTGACGCCCTACCACTAAGGTCGTCAGCCTTAGGCAGAAACCAGCTCCTAAGTGATGATATTCATGGTAGCTTACCATATTTTTGATGCCCTATCATGAATGTCATCAGTATCCAGCTTTGGTGTGACGATATTTTTTATGGCTTACCATATTTTCAACGCCATGTCACAATATCGTCAGCCCTAGGTAGTATCCAACTTCTCTGTGACGACATTTTTCATGGATTACCATAATTTTGACTCCATGTCACAAATATCGTCAGCCTTAGGTATAGTCCAGCTTCTGTGTGACGACATTTTTGACGGCTTACCATATTTTTGATGCCTTGTCACAAATATCGTCAGCTATTATTTTCAGCAACTAGGAATTTAATTCATAAGGGTATTTTGGTCTTTTCCCTTCACTTCCCATGACTTATAACCCTCAAGGAACGTATTATCTTCCATTTTCTTTAGTTAAAACATCTCAAAAAGATCTCTTATACACTTTCAACCATAAGAATAGGGTTTCCTCTCAAGATCATCTCCTCAGGAACAAGAGCATTCTTTCCCAAAAGGGTTAAACCCTAGTCAAGAAAAATCAAGATCAAGCCTAAGGAATTCATCAAGAACCTTTAGAAACATTAGATCTCTTTTAAGATTCAATCACTAAGGTATGCGTAGTGTTCATCTATGGATCCAATCCGTTCATAGAGCTCAAGAACCATGTTTTAAATATTATTTTGTCAACTTTTTGTGGTGATATGAGTATGTACATATTGGCAATTATTTTTTAAGTTTCAATGTGATATCTAAAGGTGTTTTCATGGAATATATATGTTTGTTAATTGAAAACCATGAACTTTAGGTAGTTTAATATGGTGCAAGTATGAAACTCACCTATGCCTTAAAGAATGCATGCAAGGTGTTTGACAAAATGCTTAGGATGCTAGAAATTCATGTTTGTATGGTTCTATGATGTCTAAATGACAAGTCCATGCTAGCTATATACTTTAATATAAATCCCATCTTTTTCATATGTTGTTATTGTGGTGGTATGAAGCCTGTAAGAAAATAGAGATATACGATATGTACATAAAATATATCCATGCATTCCCTATAATGTTTAAGATATTGAATACCTATATGAAATATGATATACCCTGCTTATGATATTATGAATTGTGGACTCAAATATTGTGATCAAGTCATGTCATGTGTGTCAGTTTCCTTCTATCGAGTCCTGGGGTATTCGTACCCAAAAAACATAGTTGTGTGCCCAGACCCATTTCATGTTGTCATGATAATATCAGTAAAGATATAATCTATAGAACTCAGTCAGTCATGTGACTCATGAAAACCTCAAAAATCTCATGATCTCAGTTAACTCTCAGATAATAGTACTACTCTGTCAATCAACAGAATTTAGTTAATCTGTCCATGTACAGTGAGTTAAATCATGTTGTCTCTTCAGATGGGAGTTAAAGTTAGCACCGAGTGAAACCAAGGATGGGGACTCACCTACCAGTTTTAGGGTGTGATTCTTAGCAGTCATCCTTGTGTTCCAGAACTACGTAGCCAATGTAGGTTGAGACATCTTAGCCTGTCAGATTAGGGTTGATGAGGTGGCTTAACATGTCAGTTTAGGGTCCCACCATTCTTACCTTGAGTACTTGGTAGATAAGGTTCACTCACAACTGTTCTTACCAGTGGCACGGTATTAATACCCCTCCAGTCAGGACAAAGATTGGACCCCAGCTTAGCCATAATGGCATACATGGGGAATGTCGGTTAAACAATTACCTCCCACAGTTTTAGTATCAGTCTCCGTAAAGAACTCAGACAATTGTTCAGATGTCAGTAAAGTAGGACTGTTAAATACGGTCAAATTTAGTTATAGCATTGAACTCAGAAAGTTCAACTAGACTCAGGGCTGTTAGATACAGTCATCCATATTATCAAAACTACGGTTTCAGCTGTGTATTAGCATACAGATTTAGCCATTATGTACTCAGGATCTTAGTTACTATGTATGTCTATTTGCACTCTTACTTTTATATCAGTCAGTCAGTTAGCATTGTTCATGCGTGCAAACCCTATTTATATTTAGCCTACCCCACTCGTATACTCAGTACATCCCCTCGTACTGATGCTTTTGTGCTATGGTGCTTTTTTTTTATGTTACACCATAGGTTCAGAGACACGAGCTCCAGATCGACAGTAGCCATAGCATTTTTAGTTGCAGAGATTCAGTGAGTCCTCTTCATTCGAGGATAATATGATTGGATTTATTCATTATTATTTTAGCCAGTTCTTAGTTTACGGAGTTAGTTGGAGACATGTTTCTTCAACTCCTTATTTTAGACAATACTTAGAGGCTTTTGGATTTACTCTTAGATTTTGCTTTTAGATTCAGTTTTTAGTTGTTTTAGGTATTTTTTCTCATATGGATGTTATATTATTTTAGTTGAACCTTATGGCCTATTGTGTATGTTTTTCGTATTATTATGTCATAAATTGCAGTATACAGATACAGATATCAGTCATGGGTTAGCTTGTGGTCCCTTGGGGTCATAAGCACCGTGTAGCATTCTGATCCAGAAAAATTGGGGCGTTACAAACTTGGTATCAGAGCCTAAGGTTTAATAGAGTCCTAGGAAGTCTGAAATCTGCATCTAGTAGAGTCTTGTACATGGGTGTGTTGCACGCCACATTTATGTACAAGAGGCTATGAGATGTTTTAGGAACAGTTCCCTTTCTTCAGAATTCATGTTGTGCTAGTAAGCATAATTTCAAGTCAGTCTCTCAGTCTAATTCGCTCTTCTCCTATTTCAGAAACATGCCTCCAAAGAGAAGAAATCAGCCAGCTCCTTAGCCCGAAGATCCTTTGGACGAACATGTTTCTCATACGGAATTTAGGACCGCATTTACTGCTCTTGCTCAGTTTGTAGCTTCCTAGAATGAATTACCAGCAGTCATTCCAGCCAACCCAGTGGCCAATTCAGCAGCAGCTAGGATTTGGGACTTCACACAAATGAACCCTCCTTCCTTCTTTGGGTCTAAGCCAGACGAGGATCCTCAGGAATTCATTGACTGAGTCCAGAAGGTCATTGATATCATGGGAGTCACTTCTTCTCAGAGTGTTGAGTTAGCTGCATGCCAATTGCAGGATGTCGCTCACACTTGGTACAAGCAGTGGTTAGCAGAAAGGTTAGGGGATGCAGGTCCTGTTGAGTGGGAAGAATTTGTCACGGCCTTCTTAGATAGATTTTTTTCCCCAAGAACTGAGAGAGTCCATAGTTCTTGAGTTCATCAGTCTCAAGCAGGGAAATATGATAGTTAGAGATTATTCTCTTAGATTTAATCAGCTAGCCAGATATTCCCCTCATGTAGCTGCAGACAACAAGGCTAAGATGAGCAAGTTCGTGTCAAGGGTGAATGATAGCATGGTAAATGAGTGTAGGTCTGTGATGCTGAATAGAAATATGACTTTAGCCAGGCTCATGACCTACGCTCAATAGATAGAGGAGCAGAAGGTTAAGACTAGGGAGAGGCTGAACAAGAAAGCAAGAGTACGCAGCTTCAATTTTGCTCAGCCCAAATCAGAGGGAGGAAATCATTCATAGTTTTGTCCTAAGTCAGTAGTTCTACCCCTTTCCCCCGCTAGTGCCCTAGTGTCGAAATTTAGGGACGGCAACATAGATAGAGCATCAGGCTCTAAATCTCAGGGCAGTGTTAGCAGTGCCCGAACAAACCTCCTTTGTCAGACTTATGGTAAGAACCACAAGGGTAATTGCAAAGCTGGTAGTGATGTCTATTTTGGTTATGGTAAGTCAGGCCACAAGATTAGGGAGTGTCCTCATCCAGGCCTTCAGGGTCAGCAGAATCATTCCACAGCCCAGTCCGATCGCCTAAACTAGTAGGGTGCCACTTCCAATGCTACTAATGGGCAACGCCCAAATAGACTCTACGCTCTTTAGACCCAAAGGGATCAGGAAAATTCTCCTGATGTCGTTACTGGTACGTTATAGATTTTCTATGTTCATGTTTATGCTTTACTAGACCTAGGTGCATCCTTGTCTTTTGTCACTCCATACATAGCAGGCAATTTCAGAATCAGTCCTAAAATTTTAGAAAGCCCTTTTCATTCTCTATCCCAGTGGGTAAAACCATCATAGCTCGGCGGGTATACAGGAACTACCCGGTTATGATATTTCAGAAATCCATGTTAGCAAATTTAGTCGAGTTAGAGATGACTGATTTTGATATCATTCTCGGTAAGGATTGGCTTCATTCCTTCTATGCCATAGTTGACTGCGGAAACAGGATAGTTTAGTTTCAGTTCCCAAATGAGCCAATCCTAGAGTGGAAGGGTAGTACTTCTTGGGTTTGGCTAGCTATTACCGATGGTTTGTCAAGGTATTTTCTTTTATTGCATCTCGTATGTCCAGATTGACTCAGAAGAAGGTCAAGTTTCAGTGGTCAGAACCTTACGAGAAGATTTTTTAGGAGTTGAAGACTCGACTCACCTCAGCTCCAGTTTTAGCACTTCCCAACTATTCTAATGGATTCGTAGTACATTGTGATGCATCCAGAGTAGGTTTGGGTTGTGTCCTGATATAGCATGGTAGAGTCATAGCCAACGCCTCCAGACAGTTAAAGTCCTATAAGAAAAATTATCCTACTCATAACGTTGAGTTAGCAGCAATTGTCTTTGCATTAAAGATTTGGAGGCATTATATATACGGTGTTCATATAGATGTCTTCACAGATCATAAGAGCCTTCATTATGTCTTTTTTCAGAAAGATCTTAATCTTCGTCAGAGAAAGTGGTTAGAGCTCTCGAAGGATTATGACATGAGTCTCCTTTATCATCCTGGCAAGGCCAATGTAGTGGCCGACGCACTCAGTATACTATCCATGGGTAGTGTTTCCCATGTTGAGGATGGTAATAAAAAATTAGCTCAGGAGATTCATCAGCTTTCCAGACTAGGCATTCGCTTAGTTGACTTTTCAGAGGGTGGTGTATGTGTTCAGGGTAGTTCAAAGTAATCTCTAGTGTCTGAGGTAAAAGAGAAGCAAGACAGGGATCCTAGCCTTGTCAAGCTAAAAGAGTCAATTCAGAGTCAGGAAGTAGAGGTTTTCTTCCAAGGGGGAGATGGTGTTCTTCATTGTCAGGGTCGTCTATGTGTTCCCGGTGTAGATGACTTGAGGTAGTGAATTCTTGAAGAACGCATGATGCGTGATACTCTATTCATCCAGGGGCCACTAAGATGTACCATGACTTGTAGGAGATCTATTGGTGGAGTGGGATGAAGATAGACATTGCAGAGTTTGTGGGTAAGTGCTCTATATGTCAACAGGTTAAGATAGAGCATCAGAAACCTAGTAGTTCAATGCAGAAGTTCACTATTCCTACTTGGAAGTGGAAAAAAGTGAACATGGACTTCGTGACGGGTTTGCCTAGAACACATTATCAGCATGATTCAGTTTGGATCATTGTAGACAAAATGACCAAGTCAGCTCATTTTCTTCAAGTTCGTACCTCTTACTCAGTCAAGGATTATACCAAACTCTACATCAGGGAGTTGGTCAGATTACACGGTGTTCCACTATCTACCATCTTAGATAGAGGTACCCAGTTCATCTCTCACTTCTGGAAAATATTCCAAAAGGGTCTTGGTACCCAAGTTCATCTCAGTACAGCATTTCATCCTCAGAAAGATAGTCAAGCACAAAGGACCATTTAGACTCTAGAAGATATGCTAAGGGCATGTGCAATTGATTTCAAGGGAAGTTGGGATGACCACTTGCCTTTGATTGAATTTGCATACAACAATAGCTATTACTCCAGTATTCAAATGGCTCCATTCGAAGCTCTCTATAGTAGGAGATATAGGTCTTCGATCGGTTGGTTCAAAGTTAGTGAGACCACAGTCATAGGGCCTGACTTAGTATTGGATGCCTTAGAGAAAGTTCAGTTGATCAGAGAAAGACTCTGGGCTGCTAAAAGCCAACAGAAGTCTTATGCGGATGTTTGTAGAAAGGATCTCGAATTCGAGGTCGATGACTATGTCTATCTCAAGATCTCTTCCATGAAAAGAGTGAATAGATTCGGCAAGAAGGGAAAGCTCAACCCCCGATATGTCGGTTCCTTCAGGATTCTCAGTCACTTCGGCAAGGTAGCCTATGAGCTCGAATTGCCTTCAGATCTAGCCTCAGTTCATCTAGTCTTCCATGTATCTTTGCTCAAGAAGTGAATAGGTAACCCAGCAGTTGTAGTCCCTATTCAGAGCGTTGAAATTCAGAATAGCCTCTCTTATGAGGAGATTCCAGTCAAAATCCTTGACTATTAGACTCGTAGGCTGAGGAACAAAGAAGTCCCTCTAATCAAGGTTCTTTGGCGGAATCAGTCCATGGAGGGAGCTACTTGGGAAGCAGAAGCAGGCATGCGAACCAAGTACCCTCATATTTTCTATGCTAATACATACTTAGCTTGAGGTAACCATTTTCCTTAAGCTTATTCAGTTACATGTTCAAAATTCCAGTAGAAAATTGGCATCAAGTATCAGTGCAAAGCTTATCATGCATTCATGAGTTCAGCTTATCAGTAATGCATCAGATATACATGTTTAGTTGGGCTATATTTAGTTTAGAATTCAATTCAATCCTAAAATCATGTGCCAGTTGAGCATGATCAGTGTATGCGTCGTTTTATCTTTTCTCCCCTCTCAAGCAGTCATCATTCAAGGATGAATATTTCAAAGGGGGAGATTCTGTAATACCCTGAAAAATCCAAACCAATGTTAGATCCATGTACCAAGCTCATGCATAGTACATCATGGTTCTTTTATAGTTTTATGAGTAGGTTAGATGTATATTAAGGCTTCAAATAAATCCCAGCTATTAGACGAATCAAAATATTTCTTACCGATTGAATTCTTGAGAAGGATATTGGTATAGTCAACTTCAAATGAGAATATCTCTCATTATACTTTGAATTTTTGAGCTCATGACCTATAAAAATATATATAATTGAATTAGCTTTCCAACTATACCAATTTCGCCTAAATCTGATATCGTAGCAAAGAGTTATTCCTATTTTACTCCAGCATCTCAAGCTGGAAATAGTGTGATGACATTCGTGGTAGCTTACCACATTTGTGATGCCCTACAAAGAAGGTTATTAGCCATAGGCAGAAACTAGCTCCTAAGTGACGACATTCGTGGTAGCTTACCACACTTGTGATGCCCTACAACGAAGGTCGTCAGCCTTAGGCAGAAATCAGCTCCTAAGTAACGAAATTTATGGTAGCTTACCACACTCATAAGGGTATTTTTGTCTTTTCCCTTCACTTCCCACGACTTATAACCCTCAAGGAACGTATTATCTTTCATTCTCTTTAGTTAAAACATCTCAAAAAGCTCTCACATACACTTTGAACCATAAGATTAGGATTTCCTCTCAAGATCATCTCCTCAGGAACAAGAGCATTCTTTCCCAAAGGGGTTAAACCCTAGTCAAGAAAAATCAAGATCAAGCCTAAGGAATTCTTCAAGAACCTTCAGAAATATTAGATCTCTTTTAAGATTCAATCACTAAGGTATGTGTAGTGTTCATCTACGGATCCAATCCGTTCATAGAGCTCAAGAACCATGTTTTAAATATTATTTTGTCAACTTTTTGTGGTGATATGAGTATGTACATGTTGGCGATTGTTGATTAAGTTTCAGTGTGATGTCTTAAGGTGTTTGCATGGAATATATATGTTTGTTTATTGAAAACCATGAACTTTAGGTGGTTTAATATGGTGCAAGTATGAAACTTACCTATGCCTTAAAGAATGCATACAACGTGTTTGATAAAATGCTTAGGATGCTAGAAATTCATGTTTGTAGGGTTCTATAATGTCTAAATGACAAGTCCATGTTAGCTATATACATCAATATGAATCCCATGCTTTTTATGTGTAGCTATTGTGATGGTATGAAACATGTAAGATATTGGAGATATACAATATGTACACAAAATATATCCATGCATTCCCTATAATGTTTAAGATATTGAATAACTATATGAAATATGATATTATGAATTATGGACTCAAATCTTGTGATCAAGTCATGTCATATGTGTCAGTTTCCTTCTATCGAGTCCTGGGGGTATTCGTACCCAAAAAATATAGTTGTGTTCCCAGAGCCATGTCATGTTGTCATGATAAAATCAGTCAAGCTATAATCTATAGAACTCAGTCAGTGATATGACTCAGGTAAACCTCAGAAATATCATGATCTCAGCTAACTCTCAGATAATAGTACTACTCCATCAGTTAACAGAAGTTAGTTAATCTGTCCATGTACAGTCAGTTGAATCATGTTTAGTCTCTTCATATGGGAGTAGAAGTCAGCACTGAGTGAACACAAGGATGGGGACTCACCTACCAGTTTTATGGGATGATTCTTAGCAGTCATCCTTGTGTTCCCGAACAACGTAGACAGCGTAGGTTGAGACATCTTAGCCTGTTAGATTAGGGTTGATGAGGTGGTTTAACCTATCAGTTTAGGGTCCCACCGTTCTTACCTTGAGTACCTGCCAAATAAGGGTCACTTACAACTATCCTTACCAGTGGCGCGGTATTAACACCCCTCCAGTTGGGACAAAGATTGGACCCTAACTTAGCCATAATGGCATACATTGGGCATGTCAGTTAAACAACTACCTCCCACAGTTTCAGTATCAGTCTCAGTAAAGAACTCAGATAATTCTTTAGATGTCAACATACTAAGACTGTTAGATATAGTCAAATTCAGTTATAGCACAGAACTTATAGAGTTCAACAAGATTCGGGGTTATCAGTTACAATAATCCATGTTATCAGAACTACGGTTCCAGCCATGTATTAGCGTACAGATTTAGCCATTACGTACTCACGATCTTAGTTACTATGTATGTATGTTTGCACTCTTATATTCATATCAGTCAGTCAGTTAGCATTGTTCATGCATGCAAACCCTATTTATATTTAGCCTACCTCGCTCGTATACTCAGTGAATCCCCTCGTACTAATGCATTTGCACTGTGGTACTTTTTTTCATGTTACACCATAGGTTCAGAGACATGAGCTCCAGATCGGCAGTAGCGTAGGTTTTCAAGTCGCAGAGATTCAGTGAGTCCTCTTCATTTGAGGACAATATGATTGGATTCATTCATTATTATTTTAGCCAATTATCAGTTTATGGAGTTAGTGGGAGACATGTTCCTTCAACTCCTTATTTCAGACAGTACTTAGAGGTTTTCGAATTTACGCTTAGATTTAGCTTCCAGATTTGGTTTTCAGTTGTTTTGGGTATTTTTCACCCATATGGATGTTATATTATTTTAGATGAACCTTATGGCCTATTGTGTATGTTTTCCACATTATTATGTCATGAATTGCAGTATACAGGTACAGATATCAGTCATGGGTTAGCTTGTGGTCCCTCAGGGTCATAATCACCATGTAGCGTTCCAGTTCAGAAAATAGGGGCGTTACATAATATGATCATGAATGTCTATGTGGAGATGTTGTCGAGACACTATAATACCCCAAACTTTCTTAAAGTCAAATCTAGTCTCCAAAAGAGTTATTAATGACTTCCTAAATGATTCATTTCTAAATCAAACAGAATTTCCCTAATTTTTATTTTTTATCATGTTGGAAATTGAATTAGCTTTCCAACGATACCAATTTCGTCCAAATATGGTATCAGAGTAAAAAGTTGTGTACATCTTATAGAGAACTATCGAAACTGTCCAGAAGCGATGATTTACATGCAGTGCCTAGTTACAGATATGTTTACATGCATTCCTATTCATATGAAAGCTTATAGTATGCGAATACTTCATGAAAATCACCAATGATTGTACTATGAATTGTTGACTATGGTCATGTGTCAAGAAGTGTCATGTCTTGTCAGTTTCATGCTATCGAGTCAAGGGGGTACTTGTACCTGATAATTTAACTATGGAACTAGATCTAGTGTTATGTTTTCCAAATACTCTCAGTCAAGCCATGATTCATAGAACTCAGTCACTCATGTGACTCAGGAAAACTCAGTAATCTTTGAAATCTCAGTAATTCAGTAATCTCAGTAGTGTTCCGTCAATCAACGAAACTCAATAAATGCAGTCCAATTTAGTTAGTTAATCATGTTCAGTTTCTATTTAAATGGGAGTAGGATTCAGCACCGAGTGACCCCAAGGATGGGAACTCACCTATTATTAGAGGGTGTGATTCTTAGTAGCAATCCTTGTGCTCCAGAACTATGTAGCCAGCATAGGTTGAGACATCAAACCTGCTAGTTTTGTGTAGATAAGGTGGCTTAACCTATTATATGAGGGTCCCACCATCTTTTTAAAGTACCTATTAGATAAGGGATCACTCATAGCTTGTCCTTACCAGTGGTGCGGTATTGACACCCTTCCAATTGGGGTTATAAATTGGACCCCAACTCGGCTATAATAGCTTATTAGGGGCATGTCGGTTAGATGACTACTTCCCATAGTTACAGTCTCAATCTCAGTCTCAATAATAGAACTCAGATAGTTCTATAGAATTCAGGATAGTCAGATATAGTCACCCATCTCAATACGGAACTCAGCTAGTTCTATTAGAAATAGGACTATCAGGCATAGTCATTCAGATAATAGTATATCAGTTATACAAAAACTTATGTTATCAATATTTAGATTCAGTGATGTCATGATCTCAGTTACAGTTCATGTATTCATGCATGTATTCTCATGCTTATGTTATTTAGTCAGTTAGTATTGTTTATGCATATAAACCCCTTGGATTCAGCCTATCTCACTTGCATACCAGTACATTCAAACGTACTGATGCATTTGTGCTATGGTGTTTTATACCATAGGTTCAGAAGCACGAGCTCTAGAGCATCCTTATTAGGTTAGACGTTCAGCAGCCAGACTAGCAGTGAGTCCTCATCTTTCGACGTTAGCATAATTATTTTATTACTTTATTATTTCAATAGTCCGGAGTTAGTTGGAGACATGTCCCATCAACTCCATAGTTTTTAGACAGTTTAGAGGCTTTCAGACTAGGATGTTCTGACTATATCATGTTTAGACAGTTATTTCAGTTTTGTTTTGGTATTGATATATCGTATTTCCATATGTTATATTTTATCAGATATTTGAACATTATGGTCTTTCAACCTTTTTTCGCATTTATACAGTATATTATGTAGTGCCTAGTTACAGATATCAGTCATGGGTTAGCTTGTAGTCATTTGGGGTCGTGAGCACCGTGTAGCATTTCGGGTAACAGATTCGGGGTGTTACACACTACAGTCACATAGAAGTTTCAATCAATGTGCATAGAATATCATAAGCTTTTCATTTTATTCTTTACCTCAATTTTTTGGATAGTCGGACTAGGATCACTGTAGGACTTTATTAGGATTGTAATGTAGGCTTGGTCCGGTATGGTACATTTGTAAATTAATGACTAACCTCCTTGACACTACAATTACATTTGGGGTCCACTTCTCAACCAAAATTCTTATTTCATTTCTCCTTTAGTTCTACCATTATTTCTTATTCAAGTTGGGTGCAGTTTCTTTTATTCTTTTTTTCTTTTTCTTTTTTAATTTTCTTTCTTTTTACTTTTCACTTTTTCCTTTGTTTTATTTTTATCACATCCAAACCTACCTTTTTTTCTCTTTTTCAAACACTTCTTCATACCCAATTTTTAACTATACACCCCTATGATAACCATTATCAACATAGGGGATTTTCCTGGGTTGAGGTGCATAATGTCCAAGGAGGGACCAGGTCTAAAACAGGTTCATGTAACTAAACTGCGAAGGTGAAAACAAGAAAATAGGTCAATGCCAGCTCAAATTAGGGATCAAAGGATACTTATTCACATTTGGATGGTCATTTAGGCTAAGAGTGGATTAAAACAAGAACAACCTAGGATCATGTCCTAACCAGCTATCTTATAACCTAGGCAAGACTAACAGACCAAGATCTGGATTAGATGCACAAAGAAAACTATGTAAGTATCCCACACACACATCGTACAGGGTTGTGTTACCAACTACTACATATCCAATTCATTCAAATACTAAGCTATGATTATTATTTCCCAAATCTTAATACCATAACAAGATTCACAATAGTCACACAGATATTTACATCGCACATTTTATAAAACTTTTTTGAGAGGTATCATTTTTCTCAAAACACTAAGAAACAAACAAAATAAGTGAACTACCCTTAGGTTAGTTATTTTTATCCTAATTAAACATGAATAACACAACACAAAATAAAACAAACCATAATACAACCTAAACATGCCAATTCTAACATGATAGCACAACTGACGAAATAAAATCATGGCAAGAGAGACCCTCAGTTATGGTACACCCCCAACCCCAACTAGAGACTATGCACTAACCCCAGCACATACATATAAAGTATAAACAAGGGATGAAGCCATACTTAGGCGAACTACACATTGGATCATCATGCCTCAATAGGCAGGGCTCCACTCTCATCAACCATAGTTCCAGCGGTGACTAGCGCACTCTCATCCATAATGGCTCCAAAAATGGTCTGTGCGCTCTAAAGGGTCTGGCTTTTGGGAGGTATAATGGTGCTCTCACTCATATCTGTTTCAACTGCAACTACCCTCTAATTCACTTAGAAGCTATCAGCCACTCCCATCTCTATGACCCTAGTCAGTTGGTCCTATGAAGTCTGAAGGTTGCCACCTTAGCTACCTGTATATCATCCTTATCTATTCTTCTCTTTCTTTTCTTCTTCACTCACTTTCCACTTTCTTCTCCAGCAATCTTATTTTACTTTTATACTATAACTATCTAGCACGTCATCAATTGGGATATCTCAATGATAAAAAATATAGGGAATGGCCTCGCATGCATTTCCTTAATAGCAATCCAGAGTGCGACCAATACCTCATGAACTCCCGCCATATTTGGAGCCTGAACCCTGCTAATTTTTTGCTAATTCCTCACTCAAATCCATCAAATTGGTTCTGCATACCCCGTGTCTCACTCCTAATCTCATTCTTTACCCAAGGTTACACGCCCTTCTCAATGTTTACCACTTATTTCTTGAGGGTGCCCAGTCTTTTTAGCAAATTAATTAGGAACTCTTACAAGACTAAAGCATTACCACTTGGAAGTGGTCTAGATGTGAATAGTCTTGCATTCGGAGGTAGAGTTAGGGCCTGTGAGGACCCTGTAGCATCAGTAGAGGCATGTGGACCAAATTGACCAATCACTACAAGGGTATCTCCAAGGTCGGCAAAACTCAAAGTGGCAATGCCTATTTGCCCACAGGCTTGAAAAGCTATCTGAAAAAGTAAGGCACCAACCTTGGCCTTCGAGATTGGATTATAAAAATCCCAAATCAGGTCCAAATTTTTGGTTTTGTGGACGGTAAAGAACTGATCAACACTCAAAAACTTTGGCATTGCCTCAGCTAAATAAATCTTCATCAATATGCAAGGGAAGCTAGATTGGTGTCCATACACATAGCTCGATCTCAAATCTCCCTTTCTAAAATCCTAGCTACATCAATCTCGTATCATTCCATGATAGCGGTGACCAATGCTGCTCTATTAGAACTCAAATTATTATCCCCCATAGTAGGACTCAATTAATGCCGCACTAAGGTCCATCCTGCCTTAACCTCTAAACTCAAGGTGACCTAAGTAATCAGAGTAGTGGGTCCAACAACCCAAGGCATTTCCTTCTACTCCACATCAATAATCTCGAATATAAAATAGAAATATACCAGATTATCATCCGATCTGATCTACTTAGTCTTTACCTTTCACATATCCTCCATGCGGTGATCGATCTCAAAAGTGTCTACTGGGAGTTAGAAGTTTTTCCCATAAAGAAATTAAGATATGGTTTGAGTCGAGATGTTCACATGAACGCCTCAAACAAGTACCAAATATAAGGGATCACCTCCCTTCTATAACACTCCTTACAGATAAACCTTCTTCAGCTCCATCTGGTATACGGCATAAAACTCCTAGACTGGTATCGGGTTGTATCTACCTGGGGCCTATGTCATTTACTAAAAATGATATTATTTGAATTGAGCCTCGAACTTGGGTATCTCAGGTATGCCAATCGTTCTTAATTTAGGCTCAAGATAGAACCTTCACTTTGGTCTCTGAGTTGTGGGGACGATGGTACTGTCCTGCTCATATAGGTCCTGCATCCTGGGTACCCCTACCGATTAACGATGGGCACTAGGGAAGTCTCAATTTGTAGGAATTAATCTGGTGGATGAGGAGTTATTTCCACGGGTGTACTCTCACTTGATTCTCCTTCTTCATCCTACCCTTCATTCTCTAAATTGACACTGAAATAGATTAAGTGCCAGAGGCAACATCATTTTCCTTATCTTTATCCTTGAGGTATAATCCAGACTACTCCTCCTCTTCAGACTGGGAGGTGAGTGTGGGGTTGATTGACTGGGGGTTTTTATCTGGGGCCTAGTCAATTAAGGCGATTGGCCTGGATACAAAACCTTGGTACCCTGAGGTAGGCTACTCGTTGGTTCCACCAGTTCCACCATTGGATATTGCTCTATAGAACTGCTAGACTCATTATCAGTGGGATCGTCCCTAAGATTTCAAGTGGTAGGACGAGCCTACTTCTTAGGTATTTTCTTGGTGGAGTCAGTTTTGGTGCCATTTGTACCAGAGGAAGAACATATATTAGTTACCCTTAAGAAAAGAAAAGAAAAACAAGTAAAACCCAAAAGTTTAAATAGTGGTTGGGTACCCTACGGGTCAAGCTACGATTCATTTCCAGAGGCTGCGAGTCATCCTGGCTTTCGTAAGGTGAAATTCTATGTGAAGGATCAACATAGGTCAAACCTACTAGTCTACCCAATGAGTTATTGGGTCGCTCGATTACTCATCAAGTGACACGTAGTCTGACCAGAATAATATTTCTTAGTTATCCTTAATGTCAAGTCACTACGAGTCATAAGGTGAGACCATGACTCGCACTGTGAGTCGTAGTATGACCAGTGAACTTTCAACCTTACCCATACTTGTTTTCATTGGCTACGAGCCACTCAACAACTCATTAGGTTAACCTACGGGTCATTATAATGCTTGTAGTAACTGCAACAAGCATGGTGTAGTTGGTTTTGCATTCCCTTTTTCCAAGGGGTACTCAAACTTTCACCTTTTTATTTTACCCATATTTTATTCCAAATTCATCCCCCATACCAAGTTATTACTCTATTACAATAATTTAAACATTATCAAGAACCCTATAATGATCTCTCTCTAAGACATATTTCATACTAAGACTCAAAGCATTTATCATGACGAATTAAAAAATAAACTTCAAATTAACAACATGAGAACTAACACTTACTTCAAAAGTAGAGAGAGATTTGCTTGATTTCCTTAGAAATTCGTAGCCTTATTATTGAGAATGTGAGTTTTGTATTTCTTGGGAGTGATTAATCCTTGACTCTGTAATGTTGGAGGGGGTTTAGGATTGTATTTAGGGTATTTTATAGCGGTTTTGTAAATAGAGGGAGTCGCGCATGTTTAAAATAGGAAGGGAAATAAATTGGGAGTTTAAATCCTTTTTATTTAGCGTGATTCAGGTAGGGTCAGCCCATGGGGTCCACAATGTCAGTCCTGATGACAACTCCTGACAATGACTTGTACCCACTGGCTATGAGTCATGTAATCCCTCCATTTAGAACTGTAGACATACCTAGGTCTCTAGTTGTGACAACTTAAGACAAAGAGTCATTGTTACTGACAATGACTCATTTTGAGAGTCATCATGACTCCAAAGACTACTTGCTTGAGAGATGTCACTTAGGCTCCACCTGATGGGTATAGTGATGATCCGTAGGGTATCCCTACGACTCGTAGTAACTTGAGCACCAAAATATTTTCTCACTTTTCCTGTTATTTTCTTCCCCGTACACTGAACACACAAGTTATCCTATAATGTAATAAGTACAAAACATGGGTTGTCTCCCATGCGGCGTTTGATTTAGCATTGCGGTACGACATGGCTACATTGGATACTCAGTTCACTAAATAGCCTAGGAGTTCCTCCCATGCAATTCTTAATTTAACATCTCAGCATGATGCAGTTGCCTTGGCTACTCAGACTTCACCAAGGCTCATATCAACACAAACTTTCACTTTATCAATATTTCCCATATAGTGCTTCACACCCTGTCCGTTCACCTTGAATGGGGATTCTCCATCTCAGTTCAATTCAATAGAACCATGTGGAAACACTATAACCACAATGAATGGCCTATACCACTTAGGCTTCAACTTGCCAGGAAACAGGCAAAGTCTTGAATTATACAACAGGACCATATCCCCAAGCTCGAACACCCTTTTCTCAGTCTTCTTATCATGATACAACTTTACTTTCTATTTTTAAAAGGATAAACTCTCATAATCTCATAGCCAGAATTCATCAAACTCACTTACCTTACAACCTCAAATTTTCTGCATCGCTCCACTCAAATTTATCTTTTTCAATGCTTATAGTGCCTTGTCTTGAAGTTCATCCGACAAGTGGCATGTTTTTCCATACACAAGAAGATATGGAGATTCACCTATGGGGGTTTTAAACTTTGTTCAGTATGCCCAAAGTGCATCTTCTAACTTTCTTAACCAGACAATCCGATTGGCATTCATATTCTTTGCCAATATAGTCTTGATCTCACAATTGAAGACCTCAACTTGCCCACTCTTCTGCAGATGGTAAGGTGTTGTCATATTATTCTTTACACCATATTTGTTGAGCCGGGCCTTAAATATATGATTACAGAAGTGGGACCCACCATCACTAATAATAGAATGTAGAGTTCCAAACCGTAAAAAGATATTCTTCTTTAAGAATGCGGTGACACTTCGACCCTCATTATGTAAAACCGCAATTGCCACCACCTTATTTTGAAATATAGTTGACTGCCACCAGTATATACTTTATCCCATAAAAACTCACAAATGGACCTATAAAGTCAATTACCCATACATCAAACAGCTCTAACTTTAAGATATCGTGGGGAGATCACACTTTCGCAAAATATTTCCTTGCAGTAGACACTAGTCACAAGCCCAAGCATAATCATGGGAATCTTTGAAGATAGTCGACTAACAGTACCAATATTGTAGAATTTTATGATTTGTATGGGTACCACCATTATGACCCCCAACTGGTGATAAATGACAATCCTTAAGGATGCTGACCATTTTCACCTCAAGAATACACAACTGAATAACTCCATCTGCACAAACCTAAGAAAGATAAGGCTCATCCCAGAAAAACTTCCTCACCTCATGCATGAACTGCTTGTGCCACTGAAATGATAAGTCTTCTGGGATAAGATCACTTGCCAAAAAGTTGCTAAAATTAGAAAACCAAAGGATAAAATCTTATGATGCTATCAAGACCCACTCATCTGGAAAAATATCATCAATTTCACGCCCATACCTTAATTTCAGCATTACCTCCTCTTCAAGGCTAAATAGGTGATCTGCAAAATGTTTTTTAGTGCCTTTTTTATCTTTCGCCTCAAAGTCAAATTCATGCAAAAGAGTACCTAACGAATCAACCTTGGCTTAGCAATTTTTTTAGACATAAGATACCTCAATGCTTCATGATCAGTGTGAACAATGACTTTGGTCCATATCAAATAGGACAAAAATTTCTCAAAAGTAAAATCCACTACGAGTAACTCCTGCTCAGTAACTGTATAATTTTTCTATAGGGTTTAATGCTTTGCTGGAATAGTAAATTGGGTGAAGGATCTTCTCACGTCATTAGCCTAGGATAGCTTTAAAAGTCATACCACTAGCATCTTACATCACCTCAAATGGGAGAGACCGGTCTGGAGCCATAATGATGGGAGTAGAAATCAAGTTCTCTTTTAGCCACTCAAAGGCCTTAAGACATGCATCATCAAATACAAAATTCACCTTTTTCTCCAACAACTTGCACAATGGGTTTGCAATTTTAGGGAAGTCCTTGATACACCACCTTTAAAACCCTGCATGACCCAAGAAACTCTAAATACCTTTGACTGAAATAGCAGGAGGCAAGTTTTCAAACACCTCAATTTTAGCTCTGTCAACCTCTGTTCCCTTCTTTGAAATCCCATGCCAAAAGACTATGCCTTCTTTCACCATAAAGTTACATTTTTCCCAATTTAACTCCAAGTTGCACTCCTCATTATGTTGTTGGCCAAATGGGCCAAACAATCAATAAAAGAATCTCCTACAACTAAAAAATCATTCATGAAGACCTCTATAGTGCCCTCCGCCATATTAGAAAATATCAACATCTTACAATATTAAAAGGTGGCAGAAGCATTGAAAAGTTTGAACAACATTTTCTTGAATGCAAAAGAACCATATAGGCAAGTGAAAGTAGTCTTCTCTTGATTTTTGGAGGCTATAGAAACTTGATAATACCCCGAATAACCAACAAGATACAAACCTCTGCCCAGAAGTCTTTCTTGCGTCTGATCCATGAACGGCATAGAAAAATGGTCCTTATGTGTCCAAGTGTTCAACTTTCGATAATCCATGCTTACTCTACATCCAGTAATTGGTCTCACAAGCGCTAACTAATTTTCTCATTTGGGACCACAGTGATTCCATCCTTTCTAGGAATACATTAAATCGAGCTCATGCATTTGCTATCTATAATAGAATAAACCAGACCCACATCTAACTACTTTATGATCTCCTTCATCCCCACCTCTTCCATGGGTGGATTCAAATGATGCAGGTGTTTGATGTTGGATACATAATTTAGTTTAAGCTGAATTTTTTGAGTACTTATCCTGGTTGGAATCCCTATAATATATGTAATAGTCTATCCGATAGCCTTTTTAAATCTATGCAAAATTAAATTCAACACCTCGACCTGTGTATCCAACAAATCAGCAGCAATAATAACAGGCAAGGTATTGTCGGCTCAAAAATGTATATCACAAGTGAGAAAGAAGGGCCTTCAATTTCAAGATAGGTTGCTCCTCAATAAATGTCGATCCGGGAGAGTTTCTCTATTAATTAAGTCAAGATCTAGATTCTTTGGTGCATAAAAAGAAGAACCTCTGCCATAGAGTGCGCTCACCATCTCGTAATATTCATCAATGCCATTATGTTAAAGTTCATGATTACCTCCTCTAAAGCCTAACGCCAAATCTCTCCTCAATGGGCAAACACTTATCATTCTAGACAGTGTCTATCATAGACACCACTCTTATATCTTTAGGCTATCGCATTGACCAACCCATATTAAAAGTAACATATTTATTATTTAGCTTGAATTTCATATGTCCTTTTTCCATGTCAACTAGTGCCTACCTGTACCTAATAGGGGCCTTCATAGCATAATAAGAATATCAAAATCCACCTCACAATCAAGAATCACAAAATTAGCTAGGAATATGAAGGAAGATACCTTCACTAAGACTTCACACAGAATACCAATCGATTTCTTCACAGTCCGATCAACCATCAATAATCTCATTGATGTCAACATAGGTGACCTAAACATCAACTTCTTGTACACAACAAGCGGCATCAGACTAGCTCCCAAATTACACAATGCTCGTGAAAAATTCAAGGAACCAATAGTGGATAGAATAGTGAAAGCTTTGGGGTCCTTTTTCTTCTCAACCAAAGACCTAGAAGCAATAACACTACAATGGTGCATGTTATCAGCAAGCTCAAAAGTCATCACCCACTTCTTCATCACTAAGTTCTACATGAACTTGGCATAACTGGGCATTTTTTCCAACACTTTAACAAGAGGGATACTAACAAACATTTCTTTCAACATTGACATGAACTTTTGATAATTTCTTTCTTCTTTCTTTTTCTTCAACCTTTAAAAAAAAGGAGAGAGAGGGCATGGAATGGTTTTCAAGGCAGGATCAACTTATTTTCCCTTATCTATATCCTTCTCATCTCGTTTAACAACACCCATCGATTTTTATGATGGCTCACTGATAACGCTCAACTCTCTCCTATGATTTTGTGGTGAGGCAGTCATTGTCAAGTAACCCAATGTAAATTAGGGTCGAATCTCAAGGAGTGAATGCTATATACTTCCAACCTATGGGTACTCAAGTTACTAAAAGGTTACCTGGAACACTAATGGAAACAAAATGTATAAGTAAATGGGGGTTTTTATTTGTTTGAAAAATTCTTCACACAACTTAAACAAGTGCACGATGAGTGCTATCTTTGGTTTTGATTTAAGTTTTAGAGAAATCTTGGGATTATGTCTCCTTAGAGGTGAATCATGTGGGACAATATGTGTTTATCAATGGATTTAGTTATTAATTAATGGATAGGCTAGGTTAAAGATCATTGGGGTCAATCTTTTGAAAAAAACCCAATGATTTCACCCATTGGCCCTTTCGAGAACCTAACAAGGGTGGAGTTTATGTAGCCATCCAAAACCTCAAGCAAGCATCCCTATTTCTAGGATGATACTCTTGACATGATTTACACTCCCTAAACACTTGTTTCAAATAAGTTGAGACTAAGGTACAGAGATTCGTTGAACATAGTTGAACATAGTTCAACTCATTGGGTAGTAAATCATAGGCTTAGTTGTTCACCATTGCTTTGTCCCCCGATTACCCTCTTTCAAGGATGTTATGGGCTATGTAATATTCACCAAAATACCTCTGTTAAGGATGAAAAAGGGTTTCTAGAGCTTAGATCTTTCACCCATCAAACCCATTTGGATAGTTGGAGTTTTCACCCATCAAATTCCAAGACAAAAGCTCAAGCAATGGTGTAATCCATACTCAACAACTAAAATCCATGAAAACACAATAATACCCACACACAATCATACTCTAGTTCAACATAATCCCAAGACTAAATTATTTTGCTACTCATAAACAAAGTAAAGAGAGGCATACCATATTTGGTAAACTAAAGCATTCATTCTTCAATAAAAACTAAGGAATTTAAGCCTACAAAGTTGATTACACACTTGACCAATTAGGTTTTCAACCTTAGAATTCAAAACTATCTTATTAGATAAGCAATACCCAAAGAAGAAAGGGTTTTTTCTTATATATGATTTGGGATTCGTCCATAACATCTTACAATTCTACCCTTGGACTAGTTCTCGCTGCTCTGTGATCGCGTGTGTTTGACTGCAACCGCGTTTAGCTTTTGTAACCGCTCTTTGTTGACCACCTAGACCAACGGTAACTGCCGTTTAAGGACCGTGACCCCAATAACCAAGGCTGACTGCTTTAGGTTTCCAGATGCACTCTTTTTGCTTCCATTTTCTTATTTTTTTAGTTCCATTCCACAAATGCTCACCTTTTTCACTTCATATCTGCAAAATATGGGTGTTAGTGCACTTAAATTTAGATAATGCCTCATTTTCTAATACAAAATTTGGTAGTGTGTGTGTATAATTTGTATGAATGAGTGGTAGGATTACCACTCATCACTTACTTCTAGTCACCAACTATTTAGCATTCACTTTGGGTGTATCATTAATATCATCAACATTACTCCTTGCCTCATAGACTACCGACATAGGAGGATCAATAGTATCCTTACCACTCCGAGTAGTAATGGCTATACAGTGACTATCATTCTTAGGATTCTGAATAGTGTTGCTCAAAAGAGTACCCGATTGGAGCTGATTCAAAATGGACTACATCTTACCAAACTAATGCTCTAGCTACTTAATCGCAGTTGCTTGAGATTCCACTTTCTATAACAAACCTAAAATATCTGCCTTAATCTCCTTAAGGCAACTCTCTTGATTTTCTGAACCGTTAACCAGCTTCACAAGCAATGTCTCTATTCTTAAATCAAAATAACGATTCTCTAGAGAAATATATGCACCATTTTTCTCCTTATAAGCATACTTCTATCTCCAGTCACTATCTTTCTCTCTCTCTCTCTTCTCTGATCCCTATAATAGTTCTGACCTTAATTCTCTTGCCTCGAGTTCAAAGTGTCCTGATTAGACCCTAGGCCCTTAGCTCAAAAACCTACTATCTCTTTATCCAAATACTTTGCTTCTTTCTCAATATCAGAATCATAGAACTTAGTAGATTTACCTTACACTCCCAATGCATTCATCTTTTCAAAATTCATAGTTGCAAACTAATTTGTAAGTAACCCAGATAGCATAAGTGTTGGCTCCTCTTTCTGCCTTTTGAGTGAGCCACCCTCAGTTGGTATTACAGCTAACTATTAATGAAGGCTCATGATAGCCCAACCAGTAATAGTGTCGGTACTAGCTTTTGTATTGGCATTCAGGGCTCTATAGAATATATTAAGAAAATATCACCATGAAATTTTGTGATTGGGCACCATCATCAACTTTTTCTTAAATTGCCCATGTGTCATCTAATGGTTCTAATGTAATTGCCTAAAATTATATATCTCATCTTTTAACTGTAGAATACTAGAAGGTGGCCAGAATCGATCCAAGAACTATTTTCGGAACTCATTTCAATTAGTGATGTATCCATGAGGTAGTTCCCCTAACTATAATACAGCATTACTAGTAAGAGGGAATGGGAACAACCTGAGTCTTAAAACTTCCTGACTCACACCAGGTAAATTATTCGAGGTATAGATCCCAACGAAATTCATGATATGCTTGTTTTTTTAATTAATGGGAAAACTAGAAAACACAGCTTTTAGATTGAATAGTTAGATCATAACACTCGTAATATAAAACATCACCCCTTGGGGTAACTTAGGAGGAATGTTAGCTCCTATCTCTATAGGCTCAACACACCCTAAGTCTTCTATCAGATCATCATACACTGGTAAGTACTTAAAGGTTGGGGGTTGTTGAGCTCTGCAAACTTGTAATACCTCATATTAAAATTATCTTAGTTTATCTCCTAGTGCTTGCATAAGAGGCGTAAAGCCTAAAAATTTAACGAAGTGTTGAAGACTTAGCCTTATTTTAACCCCTTAACTTAAAGGATTTTTAAGTTGACCTTCTGGACTCTGAGATGATCTTTTTTAAGTTAATTCATGTTTAGGGGTGTAAGGAGCATGTCTCGGGGAAGTTTCAAATTTTTTGAATGAGGATTGGGTCATGTTTGGATTTCAATTCCAGTAGCTCATCGCGATTGCATTGTGTCATGCCCTATATATCGATGAGCATGTCATTGCGCTACACTAGGCCTCTAAACGGCATTCTAGTTATGAGTTTAATCTTCTAAGGGGCAATTAGGTCATTTTCCACCAACTCAATTCATAAAAATAATAGATTAAACGTCATTAAGGCATTATTTTCCCATTCTCTATCAATTTTCTCTCCAAGAAACCCTAATCTGCTCTCAAGAACACCAAAACTCCATTACTTTCTCTTCAAGATAAACAAGAATTTAAGTTTCTAATTCAAGAAGTTCAAAAGATCTTTCAAGATCATCTCCGAGGCTTAAAAAGTCGAGCTTTCATCTATCAAATTTAAGCCTATTAAGGTATGTGGGGTTATGAACTAGGGTATCCTTTAACCCTTGTTCCCAAATTGCATGATTTTAAGATTCTATTTACTTGTTTTGAAGTAGATTTTATACCCAAGTTTATATATTCTTGAAGCCTGTGATTATCATGAGATTTAAAGCTTAAAGTATGTCAAGAAATGCTTATTTTTATGTTTTTAACTTACAAAATTTATATTATGAATGAGATTTCTCTATATTGACTTGTTATGGTTACTTAAGAATTATATTGAGCATAAAGTTTTGGTATAAATTACCATGAGTTTAAAGCATGAAGTTTTGGTATGAATTACCATGAGTTAAAAGCATGAATTGTAAGCCCTAAGTTTAAGTGTTGAGATTTGAAGAAGATTATGCTTTTTAGCATTCTATGAAAAAACTATATCAAGATTTAAAGCAAGAATTGATCTTTTGATCCTCAACTAAGACATGAAATCCATATTTTTTTCATTTTGATTACAATTTAAAGCAAATAGAAGCATAACTGGTTTTCATTATAAACCCTTATGCTATTTTAAGGTGAATTTCCTAAAGTATGAGCATTAAGTAATATAGGAGTAGTAATTAGCACCGATTTGGGTATGTGTCCAAGGTCATATGCCACAGAACTACAAGACAATGTAGGTTAAGCTTATTCCCAATATGGATGAAGTTATAGATAGTGATCACTCAGTTTAAGGTCCTATTTTGATGGCAAGGGTAGGATAGCTCTCCCCAATATGGGTAAGACGTTGGACTCTATGGTAGCTCACATGGTTTATATCGGTTGGAAGAACCTCCGTAAGAAAGATTAAAAGTAAATCTTTCAAAACCTAAGTGTGTGGCTCACAAAATTTATTCAGTATGCTTTATTATTCAAGTTTTATGATTTTTTAGATTTTTGTTTTCTTCAAGCTCAAGATGAGTCACTTACAGATAGCATGCATTAAACCATACTGAAATAAGTGTTATAGCTCACAAAGTTTGTCATTATGCAATAGTATTCATGTTTATGATTTTACAGCTTTTGTTTTATTCAAGCCCAAGGTGAGTTATTGACACTTAGCATGCATTGTTTGAAAATCAAAGTACACATTGAGTTATGGTTTTACTTGTGCATTCACCCCAATATACTCAGTACATTACAGAAGTACTTATACGCATATACGTCTATTTTCTACATTGTTTCATAATGTAGGTTATGGTGCTCAGTTCCTGCAGTGTGATTGATTACGGGCATCTCCACCTACATTCTGATGCTTGGTGAGTCCATATAGTTCAAGGACCCATTTTATCATAAATTATTATTGATGAAGTATTTTAGTCATTTGGTTTTTTGTTTAGTTCGAGTCAACTGGGCTTGTCCCAGAGGCTCTCTAGTTAGAAGTAGAGGCTTGTCCGACTTTTTTCTATTTAGACATAAAAGTGTTTGTTTTTAAGATTTTCAAGTATAAGATTTTTAGTAAGATATTAATTCAGTTTCAGTTAATATAATAATTCAGTATCTTGAGATTTTACAAGTCCAGTTTATCTTTATTATGAGTTCTAAAGTTGTTAGAAGGCTTAAAGGGTAAGCTTGGGACTACTTATAGTCTTGAGCACTGTGTGACATCTAGGGTGTATTTCTGGGCGTTACAAAACTATTGCTCTCTCAGTTTATCCTATTCAACTGCACGATGGTCAACCGCATTCCTCCTTCTATTTTCTTCAGCTAGTAACGGCATAGTGGTTTATGCGGTTGTCTCTTGAACACCAAGCAGCGGTGCCAAATTCAAGGCATGAGGATCATCTTGAAGCCTCTCTTGAAAAGCTTCATGGTCGTGTTTTGATATCCTACATTTCTATCATAGGTTTCTTTCAAGCTCTGTGTCAAGTAGGATCAAGGGATTGCCTTGACTCTGAGTACTACGCATACAACATACACCCCAAAAATAGCAGAAAACTAGAAACCTAAAACCTCAACAACTTCAATCAATCAATCTGTTACCATGTTCCCTAGCAACAGCACCAAAACTTGATGTTACCTAAATTATACCTCTAAGAAATATACTGTGGTCATTGTCAAATATATAACTTAACAAAGGTTGGAGTTGAACCCATAGGGAATAGGTGGAATACATATCACGAACTTGATGAAGTAGCAAAAAAATACAGAAAAGTAAATAGGGGGATTTTGTGAAAAAAATTTCAAAAATAACATATCTTGGTCGTTTTTGGTTCAAATCAATATGATATGAATACTAGGACTGTATTCCTCCTGACTTCCTAACTCCGTAGACTTGTTGTACTTCGCTGAACTATTTCAATACCTTTCATGCAGAATCTCATAAGATATGTATCACCAACCATCTTGTAAATGCCTTTGGTGAATTTTATTCATTACGTTGTGAGTCTTAGAGTTCTGCCTTACTAACCCATATCATAGATCCCAGATTAACTACTATCTTTTGAGTGTAAAGCTAATTAGATAAGTGTTGGTAGCCTCAAATTACTATTATGATATTCTTTTCATAATATCTACCCCTCTTTTGAAGCAAGTATAAAAAAACTTAATCTCTACCCCTCTTTTGAAGCAAGTATCAAAAACAGAAAAGTTCTTAACATCTGTAATCCTTAAGAAAGAAATCAAATTGAAGAAGATTGCAATACATGCAATGATATTGATCAAGTTTGAAAGAATATCCATTAAATTTAGTAAAGAAAGCATATGAATAATATTAAAATAACTTAAGAACAAAACCCAGAATCTCAAATTAATAATCAACCATAAAACCAAGAACAATGGATTCCAAGATCAAAAGTTGAAGCTTAGAATCAATATAAGGTTGTGAATGTAACGAGTGTGTAAAATGATACAAAATCATCAAAGAGGTATTTATAGTTTCATAAAATAATATAGAAAACCTAACCAAAACATACTAGGAAAATAAGGTCGGCAGTTTCGACGCCTTAGGCAACGAGCCATCTAGACTGATAACGACTCATTTTCAGCTCTGTTTCAGGTCTCCTATGCTTAGTGGTAATGAGTTGTCATGTCTCTCTAATAGTTATTGGCTGGACTCATCATCTCACCAGCAAAATTTCATCCTTCAGATCTTTTCTTATCATGCCCAAAATGGTCAGCACTATGAGTCATACCCTAACACTACAACTCGTCATCAATCTCGTCTCCACAGGCACTAAATTATATATCTTCAGGAATTTGGATAATTTTTTCACAGAATGATCCTCCATACGACTCATTTTCAGATTCTATGAGTCATAGCCAACACCCACTTTGTTCATCTTTTTAGAACTTCTCACTGTTCTTGTGACGACTTGAGCAATAAGTCATAATGACCCAATGACTCGTAGTCAAGGCAATGACATCACTTTTTGGATGTTTCCTTGTTATCTTATTATAATCACTTCCAATCCTATATTTTGCAACATAAACACAAAGACCAATCATATTTAATAAAATAACCTAAGTTCTTGCATATTTTCATAGTTTTAAGCATCAAAAGTGCCATGAGATTATGGCGTATCACACCTTATGCAGAACATTCCACACAAGCCTCAGCTATTAGGTCAAATGGCCAAATAACAAATAAGAGATCAAACTTAGTAAGTTTAAAATTAAGTACCATCCTAGGACTTTTATTAGTCCCAGTTGTTGGCAGATTTTATTGGTGATTTTAGTCTATTGATGAGCCCCCAGGTTGATAAGGAGGCTCTTTAATCCTCCAAACACCAAACTAAAATGAGAAGAAGAGCATCTCAACATAGTCTTAGTGACCCCAAGAGGGAAATATTGAGACATGCAATCAATTTTGTTCCACTTACTAATTTTGAGGTTGGGTATGAGGCCCTACTTACAGGTTTAGTTATGGCATAAAGCATGGACGACAGTTAATTAATGTATACTATAACTCTTAACTAGTGGTGAAGAAAATCAAAGGGTCGATTGATACAAAATATGAACTAATGATGAGATATATCGACAAGGTGCAAGACCATTTATCTTATTTTTAGAAATAGAGCTTTAAGCAGAATTCATGAAGAAAAAATAATAAGGTGGACATATTGGCTTTCTTGGGATTGACCACCAAGGATGATGATATTTTAAAGAGATCCATGTTCAATATTTGTGTTTAGCATTGAAATCCTTTAAATAAGAGGAAGTAAACAACACTAATATTTATGGGACTAGAGAAAGTAGTATATCAAGTATCTGAAGGAAGACAGACGACCTGTGGACATGAAGGTATCTTGGACGCTCCAAATTAATGCAACTAGAGATTGCCTAGTTGATAAAGGCCTATGAAGAAGGATTTATTAGGGCTACTAGTAAAATTTCTAAGTCGGTGACACTGAGTATGTAATATGGAAAATCCTCAAAGAAATATATGGAGACCATTTTGGAGTGAGTTCACTGGTATACAAGGTTGTACAAACATTGTATTACTGGACTGCCATGGAAAATGATGCCAACAAATTTGTTGAGATATACGATAAATATCAGTGATTCACCCATATGCTCCATCAGCCAGTGGAAGTAATGCATGTAGTAGCCATTCTTAGCCTTTTATGGTGTGAGGAATAGACATGGTAGGACCTTTGCCACCAACTTAACACCAGGTAAAGTTGTTATAGATGTTAACGACCTACTTCACCAAGTGGGTAGAGGCAGACGCATAAAATTATGCTTGAAAGTTGGAAGTGATAGACTTCATATGGAGCCACATAATTTGCAGGTTCAGGATGCCAAAAGAAATTTCATGCCACAACGGCCCCCAGTTTGTTGGATCGAAGATGATAGAGTTCTTGGTGAAGCTAAAAATAAAGTGAACCACCTTATTTTCTTATCATCGAGCATAAATAACCAGGCCAATCCCACAAACAATACAATAAAAGTTAAAGTTTTTAGGGTTGAGGAGTTGCCAGGAGTGTTATGGGCACATTGCACGGCTATAAAGTTCATATTAGAACATGAATTGGAGGCATGAATACCAATCGAGGTAGGAAAACCTGTCAGTCTCTACTTGAAAATCAAGAAAGAGGAAAACAACAAAGCGTTAATAAGGAGATTGGTTATGTTGGAAGAGAGCTAGAGATTACCCTTATATGCATTATGGCATAAAAGCAAAGGATAGAGAGATACTACCACTGTAGTGCTAAACTCCGTTATTTTAATATTAGAGATTTAGTGCTAATAAGCCACTTTGATCACTCAAAACCTGAAGGGAAACTAGGTCTCGAATATAAAGGTCCATACAAAGTAGATGGAGTCACACCCTTGTTTACTAGAAAATTTAATCAAAGTTTAAATAATTTTCAATTATTGAAAGTGTCTAAAAGAAGTTTTTCTAAGAAGAATTTCCATTTAAATCTCAGAGTCTCTACTGACATTGATTTTGTGTGCCAAGTCACCTTTTAAGATATTCCTTTTTAAAATGTTTGACTCTTAAAATACTGATTAGTGGACAAAGATTTCAGTTAAGGAATTCTATTGACCGAGGGAAAGATGCAAGGCACACCTTGATCCTATGGTTTGAGCATGATCTCTTTGTTGAATCGTATTGGCTAAATTTACACTATACATGAATCAACCCACAGAAACACATAATGAAACAAAAAAACAAAGAGTTCAAAATAAAAACAAAGTCCAGTCCAATTATACTATCTAATAGGAAAGAAAAAGTATAGAACATTAAACCTATAACTGTCTATCCTATCCTAAGAATATGCTTTACCCGGTGGCATAGGTTTTGATCATGAATAGTCTTCAAATAAATAGTTTCTTGGGGCATTCTCAAGAAAATTGATACAATTGAGTTAAAATGATAAAATAAGCACGCTAATTAGCAGATCCAAATATAATCCACTATCAAATTCTAAGTTTTTATATCCAATTTTTGGCCTAAACATGGTACTATCGGGTGAGTAAATCCAAATCAATAAAAATAACAAATTAAACAAACTCATTTATATTTTTAATTGATTTCAAATACCATCCCAATCCACTTAATTAAACAAATTTTAATATGCTTTAACGATTCAGAATGATGACATGAATTGTGGATAAAGAATGAAACAATCAAAATAAATCAACAAATCCATATCAACATGTATTCCAACTCTAAATTCATAGCATAAAACACACATAAACACCCATACATGATATAATTAGGAGAATAAAATGTAGAATTAAACCTCAACTTGATGATTTCAATTGGAAATTGATTTTTTTGGGGAGATGAGTTTCCTGGACAATCAAAAACCTTGACCAAATCACAAAACCAAACTTGGATTCAAATTCCTCAATAAAAACTAACTCTCTCTTTCAAACCCCTCTTCTTTTGGTTTTGTTTCTCTGTTTATTCTAGTCAAATAGGAGAGATGAGGATGTTATCACGATTGGATAGGGTAATTTACCAAGTTAATGTCAAAGGCTATAGCGGAGTTTCACTGGCTTTTATGGGGAGAAGGGGTGATTCAAGTTTTTTGTGAGGTAGTGCACTGAAGGGGGTGGTATTTGGGCAGTGGAGGGGGTGGTTAGCTTTAATCCAAGAGAGGAGAAGATGGTGATGATGTGGGTTCACAGTGAAGTCGTTCATGGTGTTTTTTCCCCATCTTCCTTCTCTCTATCTTTACAACTGTGTGTATTTTACTGGTAGTGTCTTCATTTTCTGTGTGTTGTTCATTATTGTTGTTTTTGTTACCCATTATTATGCTAGTGTATTTGAATTGTTGTTTTTCTCTAAATGGAGCTCAAATGGTGGTTAATGACGGTGTAGTCATTGTTTTTCTTCTACTCCTTCTTCCTCTTGATTTTTTTCTAGTCTAGATATTGTGTGTTATTAAGTTGTATATAGTTGTTGCTCCTCCCTCCTTGTTAGTGGAAAATTAGATAGAAAAAACGTGAGTTGATCTGGGAAGGGTGTGCCTGTGGGGTGGGATTGTGTTTATTGGTGTTGTTGTTCATCATTGTCTTACTGGTGAAGAGGAAATATGTGAATTAGTCATGAAAAGGGGAGTGAGGATATTAGGTGGGATCAACTTGGTTGTTGATGGAATATTAGGTGGGATTTACTTATCAAGTGTGGATAAGTCTATGTTGGTATAGTTAGTTAGAGGATAAGATTAGTTTATTCAATTCTTTGTCTTGGAAAAAGAATCATGTGATGTAAGTGTAATTTGATTAGGGTGTGTGTGCGAGTACTACAACATACCAAATCTTGGTGAGTAATACAAGAATAAAAATAAATCAAAACATAAAATAGTACTCTTAACCAATAAAATTTCTCCAGATGGTGATATCTAATTTTTCACTATTTTGGATTTTTGGTTTTCATATAAGGAGAAAGCTGACTAAAACTAAATAAAAAAATGAAGTATGAAGCCTTGGAGGTCAAAAATTATGTGTCTACGTCATGCCCCTATTTGACAGTAAACACAAAGTGTCCCCAGACAAAAAAATAGATAACAATACAATTTTGACACGATCATTATTAAAAGGGAGGAAAGGGAAATAGAGTACAATTGAGCCCTAGTTTTAGGCATCCTACATATCCTGAATTATAAGAGAATAAGGTCACATGTAGTCTAATAGAGTAACAAATAAGAGGGACCATACCGCGATGGAAAGTCGAGTGAGATCTTGTTGACTTTTCGGTTCGTGGCTCCTATCATTGCATCAAACTGAAAACAAAAAGTTCCAAAGGAAAATAAAATTACATAATCCTATCTATGCATCTTCTCTTGAATCTTGACTTGCATCTTTCATGCTTTCTCAAATGATAATATATCTACTTTTCTTTAGGTTGAACTTCAAAGTAAACTTTTTCTCCATGTAGACTATTGGTATTGGAGATAAACTTCAAAATTGATCCCAATCTTTAGGAGGGATACTACTACTTATACCTTTGAAATTGATAAGTGGCCCTATGTTTTTAGCAGGATCCTAAGCTTGAAATGAAAATGATCCATGTTCCTCAAATAGATTCCTGGGCTTCAAACTAAAAGTCTTCACCTTATTATTCAGATGAGTTCCCAAAATCAAAATTAATAGTGAACTAGAACAAAAGTTATCTCTAAAGGGTTAGAATAAAGAAATATCTTATTTCCTAGGAGTGTCCTGAATAAAAATAAAGTCTTATTCTCTAGGAAGGTCCTGAACAGAAAATTAAAGTCATATTTTCCAAGATTGTCCCGAACTAAAAAGTAAAATCTTATTTTATAGGAGGTCCTAGACAGAAAGTAAAGTTTCATTCTCTAGGAGAATTCTGATAATTCCTTTCTCTAAGAGGATCCTGATTAGAAAATTAAAGTCCTCTTTTCCATGAGAATACTGAACAAAAAGTAAAGTCCTATATTCTAGAAAGGTTTAAAGTCCCATTTTTCAGAAGGGTTCAGAAAAAAAAAGTGAAGTCTCAAATAATTTGAATAAAAATTTTGCCCCAATTTATTATTGGGAAAAAATTTGTGAGTATCACTCAAACCATAACTATTTGCACAATGCACAATGCAAAGGTGATTTAAGACTCTGACATAAAATGTATCTTTTGAGAGTAAAATTAAATGACCAAGACTAGGAAGTGTGTATCCTAAGATTTAAGTGATGGACTCTGACTAGAATGTATGTCTTCTAGGAATAAAGGTTCAAATAGGAAGTGGGTCTCCTAACAAATGAAACTTGTAATATCTAGACAAGAAAGTGTGTCTCCTAGGGGTTAAATGGAAGGAATCAACTAGAAAGTCCAACTTTTAGAAGCAAAGGTTCAAATTAGGAATTACGTCACCTAACAAATGAAACTTGAAATAGCTAGACAAGGAAGTGTGCCGCCAAGGGGTTAAAGGAAAGGACTCAACTAGAAAGTGTGATTTCTAGGAGCAAAGGTTCAAATTAGGAAGTGTGTATCCTAGAGGTTAAATAATTGGACTCAACTAGAATGTACGACTTTTATGAGCAAAGGTTTAAATTGGAAGTGTGCCACCTAACAAATAAATCCTGAAATACCATATAAGAAAGTGTGTCTCCTTAAGTTTAAATGGAAAGACTCGATTAGAAAGTGTGTCTTCTAGGATTAAAGGTTCAAACTAGGAAGTGCATTTCCTATGAATGAAACTTAAAAGACCTAGACTAGAAAGTGTGTCTCCTAGGGTTCAAATGTAAGGACTCAACTAGAAGGTGCATCTTCTAAGAGTAAAGCTTGAAACTAGAAAGTGTGTCTCCTATGAATGAAGTTTGAAAATTTCAAACTAGGAAGTGTGTTTCCTAGATATATAAAATGATGAGTTTTTACCATGATTTTGATACCAAACATGTGTAGAAATATTGTCTCTTGCATTTGCGGGAGTGAGAAATTGCACCTTTTGATATTTAGGTTTGAAGCGGAATATTTGAAGGTAACATATGTTCCTATTTCATACAAAAAAAAATTGTGAGTTTAAGATCATGATGGATAGTTTATGGATTAAGCTTATAAGGAAATTATTTTTGCACTTGTCAAATTCAACTTGCTTCAAATTGTTGGCATGTTTCAATTACTTGTTGCACCATTAACCCAAACTCAGGCTATCAAAAGTGACTCTGACCTAAACACTATAACTCTATTTCATGGTGTAACCCCAAATCTGGCACCCAAAATGCTACACGGTGCTATGACCCCGAAGGACCACAAACTAACCCATGAGTGATATCTGTAACTGAGCATTGAATAGTATACTGAAAATATGTGGAATATAAGTTGTAAGGCCGTAAGGTTTAAAACTATAACACAACTGATAAAACAATATCTAGATAAGGTAGAGAAATACCCAAAACTAAAATAATATGTCTGAACAAACTATAGTCTGAAAGCCTCTAAACTATTTGAAAACTGTAGAGTTGATGGGACATGTCCCTAAATAACTCCGAATTACTGAAAAAGAAAAATAAGGTAATGAAATAATAATGCAATCCTCGAATGATGAGGACTAACTCCTAGTATACCTATTGAACGTCTGAACTGCTAGGAAGATCTAGAGCTCGTGCTTCTGAACCTATGGTATAAAACACCATAGCATAAATACGTCAGTACGTTGAATGTACTAGTATGCAAGTGAGGTAGCCTGAATGCAAAGGGTTCATATGCATAAATAATAATAACTGACTGTATAACATGAACGTGAGAATACATGCATGAATATATAACTGTAACTGAGGTAATGATAGGACTGAATACTGAGTTATGACTACCGAGTCTACTGATAACATGAATTTACTGATATCTGAGTTTACTAGTAACTGATAACTGAAAGACTATTTCTGATAGTCCTAATTATAAATAACTCATCTAAGTGTTATACGGAGCTGGAGGACTGTATATGATAGTCCTAAAATATGTATAACTATCCAAGTTCTTTACTAAAGTGGGTAACTATATCTGATAGTCCTAAATTCTGATGGAACTAGCTGAGTTCTATACTGAGCTAAGTGATTGTGTCTGACAGTCCTGATTCCTATAGAACTAGACTGAGTTCTATTCTAAAGACTGAATCTGAAACTGAAATTATGGGAGGTAATTATCTAACCGACATGCCCCAAATCTAAACTGGTGGGGTCCAACCTGTTACCCTAGCTGAAAGGGTGTCAATACCGTGCCACTGGTAAAGTAAAGTTGTGAGTAAACCCTCTCTTACAGGGAGCTCTTCCATCAACCCCTCCTGTAAGGAAAACTCAAATAAGATGTGTAGTCCCAAGACTCATAGGGTTACATCTCAACCTATGCTAGCTACGTTGTTCTGGAACGTAGGGATTGCTACTAAGGATCACACCCTCTACTAGTTGACAGTGTGTGTCTTCATCCATGGGTTTACTCGAGGCTGAATCCTACTCCCAACTAAATAGATACAGAACTAATTTCCTAGTTTATACTAGGTTGGACTGATATATTAATGATTTTATAGATTAACTAGATTGAACTGAGTTCAGTTGATTTTCGTTGACTGACGAAAAGCTACTAAATTCTGTTAACTGATAGAATGCTACTGAGTTCTGCTAGCTGACTGAGTTTACTAAGGTCTAAACTGAATACTACTGAGACATGATGACTGATTGAGATCACTGAGATTTCTGAGATTACTAAATGGGACTGGACTGATACTGAGTTTACTGAGTTTTACTGAGTCACATGAATTACTAAATTCTACTGATCATAGCTTGACTGAGAGTATCATGAAAACATAACACTGGCTCTAAGCGCACAGCTAAATTGTCGGGTATTTAATACCCCCAGGACTCGATAGCATAAAATTAAATCATGGCACAAGCTTGAAAGCACAAAAATGGCTATATATATCTATAATTCATTGACTAAGATATTTCATCAAACACTTTACATGCACTAACTTGTACATGAATGGAGATTTCGTAATAACATGCTATGACGGCACTATTTTCTTCACATAGGCATTTTATCAAACACATGGGGAGCATGCTTTGGTTATACAATAATCAATAAATCAAATTATCATGGATACATAATTCAACTTGCAAATTGAAGGGTTTATCAAGAATACCACGTAAATCATCACACACTAAGATCAATTCTTGAAATTAATAGTCTATAATATGGATCAAAACCCAACAATAACATGATCATGAATTCTAATTCAAATAAATCATAAACATTCTTAAATATACAATTTTTGAATTGAAAAGGGATTCTTGAGCTTCATTAGTGAAAGGGACCTATGAATCAACACTTAACATACCTGGAAATCTAAATTCTTGAAGTTCTTGGAAAGATTCTTTGAATTTGCCTTGATTTCTTGAGCAACGGTTTTTGCCTCTTGAGAGAGAATGATTTTTGTTCTTTAGAGAAAGCGAGGAAAAGTGATATAATAGGGTTTGTAGGGCATAATTTTGTGGTTAAAGGCTGATCTGGGTCATGGAAAAAGACCCAATTTCCCTTAGAGGATTTTTATTTTCGTCACTTAAAATTTGATTTGGGCACATGGCGTGACACGGTGCTATCATGTCGTGCTACTAGAAATAGCCAACTGGGAACTAGGTTAACGGCGTGACGCGGTAAAATCAGGTTGCAATACTGGATAGGACCTGGAATCTCACCTCGACATGGTGGTATCATGCTGAGACACTACAAAGGGACAATTCTGAATTTAAGCCTTGACACAATGCACCATAATCGCAGAGGCTCACTAGATTTTGACGATTGCCATTTTGGCTTGCTCCGTGATGCGTTGATAGCTCAGGTGGCACACTGCCTTACTAAAATAGCTCTAACTCTTCGCTCGAGTGTCAAAATTGGGCAAATTTGGTATTGATGGAAAGCTTATTCAATTTTCCATATAACAAAAAGTCAAAATCTTTAAAATTCCACATGTATAAAAGTGGATTCATCTTTTAAATCAAATTTTTAACATTTTTGTGATGATTTTAAGCTAGGTAGATGTGCGGCGTATTACAATATATCCCCCTTGGGAACATTCTTCCTCGAATGAGACTTACTAAAATAGGAGAAATGATAAGCTATAGTACATACTGAACATGAGACACTGAGACATGAGTACATGACTGACATGACTGATAAACGGAATGTATTATACTAAACATGCATATATGATGCATGAATACATGACTGAACTGACACATGACTGCATGACTGAATATGCAATGGTAATTGATACCAGGTTTGTAATGGAAATTCCTGATACTAAGTTTCTGATGGAAATCTGAGCATGAAACTGAATAAGTTTAGGAAAGACTATTTCCTTAAACTGAAAATGCTAATGAGCCTGAGATTAATTACTAAATATGCATGAACGAAACCATGAGAATGTAACTGAGTTTGGAATGTGATTCATGAGCTAAATATCATGATCTTAACTGAGTACCTTGAATACGTGGCTTATGACTAAGATCGGAGTCTGAGGGCCAACTCATGAGCACCCCTTACCCCAAATTAGATTCATTACAAGAAGAGAGAGGCATGTTTATGTCATGAAAGTTTTGGGGAATTATAGTATAGCTCCCCCTTGGGACACTATTCCCCCTTGAAAAATATTGGGCTGACTTTATTGAGCTATGAGGAAAATTGAGGTGATGTACAAGGCACCTACGAACAAAATCATGACTAAATATCATAGATCTAAAACTAAGACATGATGCATGAACTGGGATGAAAAAATAACTACCTGGTTAGTCCATCTTAGAATGATCACATTTATGAGACTTCAGATAGTACGACTAGATGGAAAGATGGAAACCACTTTGTATAAACTTATTCACCTGACTACTAAACTGAACTACTGGCTCTGCAAACCAACTCATGTTGAAAACTTATACTCGACAGGAGTGTTTCTATGACACTCTTTCTATAGAGTTCTAATGACCGTAGGGATAAAGCGAATCTTTTCCTGGACTGAGTAAAGCATCTGAATAGTAGATCGCTACATGGATGGGATTTTTATATTAGGAGGAAAGGACTATGAAACATCATCTAAGATAAAGTGATTAAACCTTATGCACTACAACTGAGACTACTGAAAAGGTTCACATGGTGTTGAGCACGAATGTATAAATATACTAACTGATTTGATTAAATGAATAACTGATAGATGAGCGTTGGGCATATAAGACTGAACTATACCTAGTCTGAATAACTAGCCTGAGGTTGTAGAGTATTATGCATAGGAGGTAAGGACTGACTGAGTGACATGAGGTGACTGGGCATGGATTTATGAAAATTGTATTACTTAAAATTGCAATACCAAGTATATGACATTATTCAGAAACATTTTGTAACTGAGGTACTAAAATATTAATAACTGAGTAACTGATGGCCATATGCTATGGTTGGGTAATCCTGAAAGTGAACTGAGTTTCTGATCTGGCTGGATTAGGACTGGGTCTGAGATTGTAGCTAAGATGATAATTGAGACTATAACTATAACTATGACTGTAACTGGGACTAAATTCTAGTTTTCTAATAACTGAGGTTTAGACTGATCTGAATGTACTGAATTCTGATGGTTAAGTAACTGATAGATGAAACCCATGGTTCAGTAGGACTATCTGAGTCTTTTACTAGATACTGACTACCGAATGACGCTGTAATTGAGGACTTAGGAATGGAACGTCAACATCGCGGATTAACCAAGGTATCTAAACTAAGAGTATACATGACATAATCTGAGTTTGGCTAATCACTAGGAGTGGAGCATGAGTCATATGGGTTGGACATACTATAAGACAACACATGAGTGCATAAGTCATAAGCTGCATCACCTGAGTCTGATGTTTCTGTACTCATGGAACATGATTTATAACACTGAGTAAGCTGAAACTCCTCATACTAGGAACTTAAAATAGACACTATTTTATGAAAAGTGCATGAATATAAGCTGGGTGCATGGAATTATGATGTGAAGCATGCGCAAGTATCATGATAGTTGAAGTATAAAACTTTATATTGAGACAGGAATAGGACGGGAATCATCTTTCCTTACTAATTTCCTACATATACTGGTATTACTACTAGAACCTGAAGGCCTGTCTTTCTGAGATATCATAACCGGACAGTTCCCATATACCCATCAGGCTATGATCATTTTACCCACTAGGGTAGAGAGTGAGAAGATCCTGTTAATATCTAATCTGACCTTAAAGTGGACTGGTATGTAAAGAGTTACAAAAGAAAAAAGAACTCCCTGAATCTGAAGAAGCATGAACATGTAAATGAGGGATCTGTAACATACTAGTGGCTACTTTAGAAGGACTTTCCTCATCTTTTCAAGACAGAATTGCATAGAGTAAGTTTGGGCGTTGTCCACTGGCAGCACTGGAAATGGAACCCTGCTGATTCAGACAACCAAATTGAGTTCAAGGATGACCGTGCTGACTTTGTGGACCGATTTTAGGACAGACCTTGTGACCCAACTCACTACATCTGAAACACACATTACTACCAGCTAATCACACCCTTGTGATACTTACCACCTTCTTTGCAAAATAGAAGAGTGCAAATAATGCTTACACTATTCTAAGATTTGGAGCCTGGTGCCCTATCTTTGCTACCACTTTTGAACTTAGAAACGGAAGCACTAGCTGAGGAAGGAGTTGGAACTAAATACTTCTGGCTATGCTGAGAAAAACTATAACTACCTATTCTGGCTCTCTTATTCTCCCTCTCCTTCTTCTTAAGTTTCTTCTCTTCAATCTGTTGAGAATGGACCATAAGTCTAGATATGTTTATTTCCTTAATCAACATCACAATCCTACACTCCTTAACCACTCCAAATCTGAAGAGGATCTACAAGAATTCTTAGACATAGTGAAGAAGATAACAGACATTATGGGAGTATCTTCTAGTGAGACTGCTGAATTAGCCGCTTATCAGTTGCAGGATGTGGCTCATACATGGTTTAACTAGTGGAAGGTAGATAGAGGCATAGATGTAGGGCCTATAAAATAGAAAGAGTTTGTTACTGCCCTCTTAGATAATTTCTTTACTTGGTTAGCTAGGTATGCTTCTCATATGGTAGCTGATAGCAGGTCTAAGATGAGTAAGTTCGTGTTTGGTGTATCTGACAGTATGGTCAAGAAGTGTAGGACTGCATTGTTGATTAAGGAGTTGAACTTGTCTAGGATTATGGTCCATGCTCAATAGATTGAGGAGCACAATACTTAGGAGAGAGAGAGAGAGAACAAGAGGGCTAGAATGGGTAGCTTTAATTTCAATCAGCCAAGGTCAGAAGGTGGTAACCATCCTCAGTTCTGTCAGAAATCTAAAGTCCCAACTCTATCTTCAACCAGTGCTCTTATGCCCAAATTGATAAATAACAATCGAGATAAGGATCTAGTCTCTAAGTCCCAAGGTAGTGTTAACAGTACTTATATGGATCCGCTTTGTCATAAATATGGTAGAAACCATCAGGGTGTTTGTAGAGCCGGTAGTGATGTTTGTTTAAGGTGATGTTTGTAGAAACGGTAGTGATGTTGAAAGATCTCTTATATAAGGGATTATAAGGCCCAGCATTTCCCCATGAGGCGCACCAGTCCTATTTGTGCTTAAGAAAGATGATTCTCTCAGGATATGTATTGACGACCATCAGTTGAACAAAGTCACAATCAAAAACAAATATCCACTTTCTAGAATTGATGACTTGTTCGACCAACTTTAGGGTGCTAGTTACTTTTCTAAGATAGACCTCAGATCCGACTACCATTATCTCAGAATTAGAGAATGTGATATTCTGAAAATAGCCTTCAGAACTTGGTATGGTCACTTCGAGTTTCAAGTCATGTCCTTTGGTCTCACGAATGCCCCAACAACCTTCATGGACTTGATAAACCAAGTGTTCAAGCAATACTTGAATATGTTTGTCATAGTCTTCATTGATGACATCCTTTTCTACTCTCGTAGTGAAAATAATTAGCAGACCACCTCAGAATTGTATTGTAGACTCTTAGAGCCTATTAGTTGTTCGCTAAATTTAGTAAGTTTGAATTTTGGCTAAGATCAGTATATTTCCTAGGCCATATTATTTCCGGTGATGGCATTAAAGTTTATTCTTAAAAGACCGAGGCGGTGAGAAACTGGACCAGACCCATCTCTCTGTCAGATATTAGGAGTTTCTTAGGTTTGTCTGGCTATTACCAACAGTTTGTTGAAGTATTTTCATCTATTGCATCCCCTATATCTAGATTCACTCAGAAGAAAGTTAAGTTTTAGTGGTCCAATTATTGTGAGAAGAGTTTTCAGGAGTTGAAGACTCAACTCACTACAGCCCCAGTTTTGACATTCCCAGATGGTTCAGATGGGTTTGTTGTGTACTGTGATTCTTCTAGAATTAGGTTGGGATATGTTTTGATGCAGATGGGTAAGGTTCTGGCCTATGGCTCTAGATAGCTTAAGTCCCATGTAAACAATTACCCTACCCATGATCTTGAGTTAGCAGCTGTTGTGTTTGCCTTAAATAGTTGGAGGCATTATTTGTATAAGGTGCATATTGATGTGTTCATAGATCACAAAAGTTTGCAATATATGTTTTTCCAGAAGAATTTGAATATGGACAGAGAAGATGGTTATAATTATTGAAAGATTATGATATGAGTGTTTTTTTATCACCCAAGCAAGGACAATGTATTGGCGGATGCCCTGAGTAGATTGTCTATGGGTAATGTAGCTTATGTTGAGGATGATAAGAAGAAGTTAGTTCAGGAAGTTCATCAGCTTGCCAGATTAGGTGTTCGTCTGGTTGATTTAGCTGAGGGTATCGTTTAGGTTTAGAATGGTTTGGAATCTTCTTTGGTTACCTAAGTAAAAGAAAAGTAGGGTAGGGATCCTAGTCTAGTGAAGCTAAAGGAGTCAGTAGAGATCAGAAAGTAGAGGTTTTATCCCAAAGGGGAGATAGTGTGTTTCATTGCCAAGGTAGACTATGTGTGTCATGTGTTGATGAGTTAAGACTACGAATTCTAACATAAGTTCATGGTGCGCATTACTCTATTCATCCAAGGGCCACAAAGATGTACCACGATCTGTGGGAAATCTATTGGTGGAGTGGGATGAAAAAGGAAATCACAGAGTTTGTAGCTAAGTTCTCCACTTCTCAGTAGGTTAAGATTGAGCATCAGAAGCTAAGTGGGTCTATGCAGGAGTTCAATATTTCTACTTGGAAGTGGGAGGAAGTGAACATAGATTTTGTGATACGTTTGCCTCGTACTCATCGGCAGCATGATTCGATTTGGGTCATTGTAGATAGGATGACCAAATCAGTCCATTTCTTGCAAGTCCATCCAACTTATTCAGTCGAGGACTATGCCAAGATCTATCTCAGAGAGTTGGTCAGGTTGCACGGTGTTCCATTATCTATAATCTCAAATAGAGGTACTTAGATTACCTCTTACTTTTGAAAAGCCTTTCAGAAGGTGGAAAGCTAGAAATGGACAATCTCAATTTAGCACATTGGCACGATGCGACGCCATTGCGGTGCCCCATTAAATGTTAATTTGACCCTTGGTACGATGCGGCATTATCGCGGGATCTACTGGAAAAGGACAAATGTGATTTTGGCCATCACCGCAATGCGGCCTTATCGTGCTAGGCTATTGTCTTTTACTAAAAGTGTCATAACTTCTCACCCGAGTATCGTATTTCGGCAAAATCAATATCGTTGGAAAGCTAATTCAATTTCCTACAATTTGATGGGCATTGATCTGGAAAATTCTCAGTAGAGAAATAAGTAATCTCATTTGAATTCGACTATAGTAATATTTCTCTCTAAAACTCAATGGGTAAGAGATATTTTGATTCATCTAATAGCTGAGAGTTATTTGAGGCCTTAATATAAATCAACCTAACTCATAAAGCTACCAAAGAACTATAATTCATTTCTTAAGAGCTTGAAACATGGCTCAAACATTGGTTTCGATTTTTGGGGTATTACAATATCTCCATCTTGGGAACATTCATCCTCGAATGAGGCTAGTTAAGCTGAGTATACTGAAGAATCTGAGATCATATGTTGAACATGCATGAATGGGAACATGAGTAAATAACCTGGTCTTAAACATGATAAATAAACTGAATATCATGAGCTAAACTAATTTTCTTGAATACATGAGAATGGTTATAAGGCTGAGATTGGAACGAGAGAGTCAACTTACAAGTACACATTACTTCTGGATGGATCTTGCTACGTGAAGAAAATATGAAATATTTAGAACATGAAAGCTCAGGAGACTATAGAACATCTCCCCTCTTAGGATATCATGTCCCCCGATAGATACTGACTTGGCTAAAATATTGAGGAAAGACTGAGATGATGGACAGGGCACTTACAAACTTAATCATAACTGAATATCTGGAATCTGAAACTAATGCTTGATCTGAACTGAGTTTATGACTTGTATGGTCGTGAAGAAATTTCCTCATGAATAGGAGAGATGAAAACCATAGGAGCTTGTCTGCCTGACTGCTAAACTGAATTGTTGTCTATACAAACTAACTCATACTGAAAGCTTATACTTAATTGGAGTATTTCTTTGATACTCTTTCTATGAAGTTTTAATGGCTTTAGGGAGTAAATACTCTTGGGCATAGTCTAAATAAGATATCTGAATAAGAAATCACAACATGGATAAAATTCTGTATATGGAACACAGGCCTACAAAACATCAGCTAGGATAGAGTTATTGAGCCTTATGCACTACAACTACTAACTTCCAAGATTAGCCACACTTCTCAAATACTCCCTCAATAATACCTTCTAATTCAACATTATGTTTCACTTGAGTGTACTAAAATCCACATGGGAACTAATAACTCTACCTACTGAAGTATGAGCTGGACTGAATTCTCCCACTATGTTCAAGCCTACTCGAATCTACAAAACTAACATACAATTATTGTAATACTAGTATGAGTCATGTATTCAATAAACCCTGCATTTTCACAACTTCTCATCTTATGAATAATTATTATTACCTCTTCAACAACTACATTCAACTTTTTCCCATCCATCCACTATGGACAATGCATTTATCCAGTTACACACCACCATGACATTCAAGCCTATCTTCATAACTATATATGAACTTATAAACAACCACCCATCAAAGCATCTTTCTTATAATCTCTAATACCTCTATTCATAAAACTCTCAGGCACCGCCCCCAAGACAATACATACAAAGTTTTCTGCTAACCATGACACATATCAAAAACTTATCCTCTCTTTTATTTCACACTTACAGCCTTAGCTAAAATTAGCATACAATAATCTTTTCTCAATAAGAAATGTTTACTCTCTCCCATCCAAGTAATTGTTCATCATTGCTACCATTTCATAAAGAGGGGTCATTGAAAGGTTAACACATAAGGTCCTGAAGCATGAAGGAATGTTATACATAACTTGACACTTAACTGAGGCCTGAGGAATAGAATATCAATATCATAGATTCATCAAGAGATATGAACTGAGGACATACATGACATAAATCTTAATTTTTGTTGATTATTAAGAGTGTAGCATGAGTCATTAAAACTGAGCATACTGTAAAGCATAAATACATAAGTCATGAACTGCATGACCTGAGTTTAGAGTTTCTTAATTCATGGAACATGATTCATACTGCTGAGTGAACTGGAACTCCTCATACTAGGGACTGGGAGAGTACCTGATTTTTTTATAAAGTGCACGAATATGAGCTATGGTCATAGAGTTTCTCCCCAACTAATGTTCTATATTACACTAACATCACTACTAGAATCTGAGAGGCTGACTTGGTTACTTGTTCAATTAGCTTCCCCTTAGCTTAAAGCCATCATTCTAAATCTGGGGGACACTTAAACAATATCTTTAAACTGAACTGCCACCACTTTACTCTAGAACCTGGGGCATATAATACGTATAATTGGTAAACTCACCCAGAATGACTATGCTTGATAATGTAAAACTTATTGATAGTATTTTATTTTGAGATACAACTCTTATCCCTCTATAGACCTAACAATAATAATGTAACAACTTAAAATTGACTAGCTTAGAATTTTCAACTCCTCTTTCTATTAGCTCAATCCTTTAAAGATTCAAACTTAGATTCTAACACATAAAATTGATGTCCCCAAATCTTTAATAACCATGATACTTTTATCATAGCCTACAATATCACATCTCTAAACTTAAATTTCTCCCTAAACCATAAAAACTACTATTACACATGAACATTCGACGTCAATATGCTATAGCCCATAACTTAGCTGGTAAGAGCATCAATTACTTTATTACAAGCTCCCTTCAAACTTAGCACTCAAGGATGCTATATACGTACAGCCACACTGTCATACTTAGCTTAAATCTGTGTATATACTATTTCAAGCCTACTAATTCACCTTTCATACAACTAGCCCTATGGATACATAATCTTCTCAAATTTAGAAAACACTATCCCAATTCTACTACTGCTGCTAAACTGCTGGTTTCATGCTTCTAATTCTAGATCATATGCTATCATAGGATTCTGAGAAGGAATCTAAAAACAAGTTTGACTCCTAAGCACTGAGGTACTACCTCTTCCTTTACTAGCTGGTTCATCGAGAAGCTAAAGCTAAACTACTCTATTTCTGAAATCAACTGAAGTGATTTACTGGGATACTATAACTGGATAATTTCCTAATCCTATCTAGATTGAAGTGCATAAATCCTATTCTGACACTGGCCACTGGTTGCACTGCAAGCAGCACTCTGTTCAGTTGGCTGACCGGATAAAATTGGAGGACGGTTCGACCGGCCCTGCTGACCACTTTTTTGAAAATCTCTAACTCTGTTGCCTGTCGCCCTTATAATTCTTACCATATTCTTCGCAAAGCAGACTAGTACGAACACCCTTCCCACTACCTTGTGACTTAGAGCCTGGTGCTTTACCTCGACTATCATTCTTAACCTCAGACACTGGAATACTGGTTGAAGGTAGATCTGGGGCTGAGAATTTTTTATGGAATTGGGAGCGATTACTATCCCTTGACCTAGGCTTAAAACTACTTGTTCTGGCCCTCTTATTCTTTCTCCTTTTCTTCCTATGTTCCCCTCTCTCACTCAGCTGAGCATAAATCAAAAGTCTAAAAGGAACAACAGCTTGCAGATTATTTAGAGCAACTACTGAATAAGCTAAGGAAGTAAAAGCAGCTCTAAATTCAGCATGAGAGATAGGCTCATTCAGAGAATCTTCCTGAACAGGCGGAAGTGCAGGATGATTCCTATTTTTTCTTCTATTGTTCTTTCTGGAAGGTATTTTCTATACATGGAAGGATGGATTAATTAGGAAGAGAGTTTAAATAGAGCTCATGTTTGATCGCATGACATGAACACTGAAAGAAGGGAAAATTTTCTTAAAATATCTCGTCGCCTCTTGTCCATAAGTATGGTGGGCTTCACATCCATGGACAATACTCTACTTGATGCAGCTTTCAAACTTCCTAGGACACTTTAAAACCTTAGGCTCTGATACCAAGTTTATAACACCCCGAGAGTACACCTTGGTCCCCACACGGTGCTTACAGTCCTGAGAGACCACAAGCTAATCCATGAGATGGTGCCTGCTGTAAGCACTGAGAAAAACTAATAACAAAAGATCAACTGGGGAATTTAACTGAGGAATGCCATAAGGTTCTAAATCATAGTTTTGATAATGTCTGTAAAACAATACTGATAATACTGAATAAAATATCTGACAATGATAACTGAAAACTGAGGATTAACTAACTGTCTGTACTAGTCTGAAAAGCCTCTACTAACAGACTGTGGAGCTGATGGGACAAACCCTTAAGTAATTTCGATTAAATGGAAAAAATACAAAACTGATAAAGTAATCTGAGGTAAATAAACCAAGTCCTCAAAATCTAAGGACTCACCACTACTACAGCTAATAATTTGATATGTTTATACGCGATCTGGGAACTAAGCGTCCGAACCTATGATATTAAACATCAAAGTGCAAGAAATAAGTATGCAATTAGTACTTTGAATGTACTAATATACTAAATAGGTAAGCTAATATGCATGATTTTATGTCCAAGAGTAATAACTGACTGAATGAATAACATGAAGTACTAAATAGAATGCATGAAATTTGTAAATACAAAGAATGCATGACTAAGCATAAAACATGTTTTGAATATAATCTGTAAACTAAAATACTAAATACATTCAAATGAATGACTTATATCTATATGCTATGGTCAAGGAAAACTAAAATTGAATTACTGAACTGATTACTAAACTGAGACTGTGGGAGCTATCACCTAACCGACATGCCCCAGTGATTAAATTGGGGTACAACCTGTGACCCCAGTTGGAAGGGTGTCATTACCATGCCACGGGTACTAACACTGGCCATGTGGATCCACTAAAATGTTGTTCTAAAGGACTAAGGATGTCAAGCCTAAACTAACAAGTGACCCCGAGGAGGTAGTAATGCCTGAAATGATGTGTGACTCCCTCAAATCTAACGTTGGCTACATAGTTTTGGAGTACAGGGACTGCTACTAACGACTCCACCCAACTGACAGGGAGACCGCCATCCCTGCACTCGCTCGGTGCTAAATCCTACTCATAACTTAATTAACATAAAATATTGAACCGTTCTAAGTTTAATTAATCATGATAACTGACTAAACTAGTACTACTCATAACCTGTCTGAAACTATTCTGAAGATACTGAGACTAAGAATATAGCTAAGTTTCCAAGTATTCACAACCCCCAGGACTCGATATGCATAGTGTAAGATAAGCATGGAAATGGTTTAAAACTTGTAGTAATGGAATTTTTTCACCATTAATATCATTAAATTATTGTTAAATCAATGAATAATACTATTTGAACATTTGGGGTTTAATAACAACAATAATTTCATGTAAACATGGTATAGAATCAAGATTCATGGGTATTCATGGTTAAAAATCATAATAACTTGTAAAAGATCATAACTTTGAATTTAAAAAATTAGATTCTTGGGCTCCATGGTTGAAAGGGACCCATGTATGAACATTTAACATGACTCAATTGAAGAATTCTTGAAATTTCTTAGATTGAGAACCTTGAATTTGAATTATCTTGGAAAAGGAATGGAGAATTTTGGATTTTCTTGGAGTTGAATATTGAACCCTGGGGTTTTCTTGGAGAGAAATTTGATGAAAAGTCAACATAATAAGCGTAGGATAGGTTAAATCCTTTGTTTACACGATTTGGGGGCTATAGAAAAAGACCAAACTATCCTTAGGAATTAAAACTCAGAACTGGAACTGAAAATCCCAATTTTTGGCTACGACGCGATGCGGTGCTATCATGTTGCACCACTAGAAAATGACAATCCCCATTTTTTCAATGGCACGATGCGGTGCTATCGCATTGCGTCAGTGGAAGTGGACAACCTTGATTTGGCACCTTGGCACGATGCGGTGCCATCGCGGTGCCCCACTGAATGTGAATTTAACCCTTGGAATGATGTGGAGTTATCGCGGTGCTCCACTAAAAAAATAAGAACGTGATTTTGGCCATCACCGCGATGCGGCCTTATTGCGTTGGGCTACTATCTTTCTCTAAAAGTGTCATAACCTCTCACCCGAGTATCGGATTTGGGTGAAATTGGGACCGTTGGAAAAGATGATTCAATTTCCTACAATTGGTGGATATTGAGTTGGAAAATTCTTAGTAGAAAAAAATAATCTTGTTTGAAGTTGATTATAGCAACATTCCTCTCAAAAACTCAATCGGTAATAGATATTTTGATTCATCTAATAGTTGGGAGTCACTTGAGGCCTTAATATACATCAATCTTACTCATAAAGCTACCAAATAACTATAATTCATTTCTCAAGAGATTGAAATATGGATCTAACATTGGTTTGGATTTTTGGGGTATTACACTTCTCTAATTCTTTCTACGAGGCCCAAGCAAGACTATGATCAGATCCCACGATAATGATAATGATCGTCTGATGCCCTTTTTAATCCAAAATTCAGCACTCCACTCTTTAAGACATGTTTGACCTACAAACACTCAAAAACCATTATATCCACAAAGATATACCTTTGTACTTGCAAATATTCACCATTATAAGCGTCTCAACTATCGTGATTTTATGAAACATCAGCAAGTTGCACACTCAAATAAGAATATAAGGACTTTTGAACATCCAAATCTATATATCTTTAGTACCTACCAAAAAGCTCTAACTTATTCTTGTTTCTCATAAAAAACATTATTAAGGGACCTAAGAGAGCAAGCATGCACTGAAATATGTTCTACTCCAGCTCAAGCGATTGCAGCTTCACCAGCTCTCTTTTTTAAAAGGGTTTTCAAATATGAAAACTCTTGATGGTCCTGATCAGACCTCGTATCTATTAATCCTACCAAAAGTCTCACATCCTTGAGACCTTAACTGGGACTGGGTTTCCTTATATCATCTTAAGGATTCCTTGTCGATGACAAAATGATCCTTTAAATTGCATATTTCCTCCTCCAAAATGACAACCTTTTCTTAGGGTTATCTTTTTTTGGCTCGCTCTTCTCTCAAAAAAAGGCCCTCACATATGTAGAGGTATCCTTGGAATAATAAAAAATAATTTAGCCTTAATAAAGGAAAATAAAGAAGAAGAGCAGAGCTTATGGTAACCTGGATTGACTTTCCCTCGATAAGGCCCAAAAAGTACCCCTAAGAAGATCTTCATTATTCTGTTATGTCAAACTCACCACATATTTCATAGGGATTTATTTGATAATGTGAGGGTATATGTTTTGCCAGTATTTGATGGATGAAAGAGCATGAGCCTTCAAGTTGGAACATAGACAGGTTAGTAGCTCACGGGAAGGACTTCTAGAAACGTTGTCAGTATTTTTTCCTATAGGCTGCAAATCTATTGCAAGGGTATCTACTAGAGAAAAAGTTTGATCAACCCCAAAGGACTGGATCTCTAGGGAATTGGCCTCAGTTTCAAAAGCATAAACCAATGCCCCTCAGTCGGAGAGGTAGGTCCACTTGTCCCTGGTCTTTTACCCAAAGCTGAAAAAGCCCCTGCTATTTTTCTTTATACTTTCAACTAAGGGACTAGCTCTGAAGACATTTTATATTCTTTAAGTTGTTGAACAAGAATAAGTTTGAAACCCTCGGTGTTAGAAAAAAGTTATGCTAGTGGATTAAGGCAACACCATATTTGATCTCTAAGAAGGAAAAGCAGTATAAGTATCAATAGAGATACCATGGGTATGAAAAGTGATGGAATGATTGTACCATGATCATTACAGATCAATGATCTTGGTTGATATATGCTCCCAAATAGATTCATCTGAATGCACAAATTCTTGGATCATCCAGACCCAAGGGCAAATATCTACAAGGACAAGACCTAAGTTTTGTTTATAAAAAACAAAAGTTAAAAGAAAGAAAATGATGACATAAAATCATATATAAGGGGGTAAGGGAGCTTATGATGATAGTTTCATTCCTTCAAAAGGTTGGGCTCACCAAAAATAAAATTGGAATAAAAAAACATATACTTGTGTTGTCAATGACATGTTGAATTATCCAGATCTAAAATGATGTCCTTGTTAACTCGACATTGAATGGTAAGCATCTTTTCACTGATTACTCGAAGAGTGTACAAAGTGAAAAAATGTCTGGGGTAAAGTCTAATCCTAGGATGCGGGTGATAACATAGACACAAGCAATGACCCTCCAAATCGTAGGGGAAACCCGACCTAGGAAAATACCATAAATCTTACAAAAAAAAGGACAAATTGAATAATGGGGCCACCATCAAGGCCCATAGAGAAAGGGTAGGTGTAGAACCTAGGTAACCAGGATTGAAGCTGGAAATATTTTTCAAAAGAAAAGGAGAAAGAACCTTGATGCTATTTGACAAACCGCAGTCATCCTTAACTTTTTGAAAGATCCTATCCATCAAAGACATGAAATAAAAATAAAGTACTTTCGTGATGTGGCTAAATAATGCTCAAATTAATAGTGTTTGCAAACATTCTTAAAACTATGATTTAGGGTAGAATCTACTAGGGACTTGGTCTCATCTATGGAACTCGTTAACTGACTAAAGAAGTTCATGTCAATAGAAAAAAAAGAAGGTTAATGATGTTCATATAAGGAACTTTGAATGTGACCATGGGGGAATGGCGACTTTCCTAACAGTTTCCTGAGTGAAAACTGCAACATTGATATTAGCACTAGTCTTCTCGATAAGGGATACAATGGCATTTACTTTTATAACAGAAAAGTTGGGGGCCGACATCACCAAGATGAGGGATCCATGAACTAAAGTATTTGCAGAGAAGGATATGAGAGACAAGAGAGAGTCAGGTGAAGAAAATTGGAATGAGTATTGAGGGGTAGGATTTATAAAAGATAGAGAGTTATCGCATGACTTAAAGGAATAACACGTATCTCGTAAGGATAAAATATTTGATAAAGCTTATGAAAGAATCCCTGCGGTGCTTTTGAGATAATTAGGTCTAGATTATTCTACTTCTCGATGATACTTGGTGTTTTGCTTGAAAAGTGAAGGGACTCTGTATAGGGAAAATAATTTAGCAAGAGTGGATTATTTTGGATTGGGTAAAGTAAGAATAGTACCATAATGGCCTCATCTCAAAACAAAATTGAGATAAAAGAACATCATCTCAAGCAAGAGAAAAATGGCACGAGACTACTAATAATTGTAACCATGCATGAAAGGAGAAATAGGAAACCAATGTGTCAGAGCCCTCAGGTGTACTGGCGAACCTCAGCAGGTCCACCTCAGACATATGATATTTGTCTAGAATCCCCAATGGTTAGTCGACAATTGAAGCTTGAGGTACTGTAGTGTTTAAGTGGCACTTTCAATTTATTTAAATAGATGTTAGACACTATAAGTAAGTACCCCTCCCCATTGTATGATCATTGAATTTTACTCATTTCTATCCATGTGCAATAAAATTTCATTAGATTTGTTCTTAAGTTTTATTTATTTTCTTTGTTCATAGTGCTCGTGTTAAGTTCATATCGATTCTGATCAAGGCTGGCTCATGTATATAAAGCCTCGCTCCACACTACCATTCTAGATTTGTTTATGCTTTACTTTGTTTGTAGATTACATTATTTACATTGTATCATTGTTATCATGCAAACCTTCGCTAATAACTCGAAGTTAAGTTGTAATGCGTGCTTTTGACCTACCTACAAATCTAACTATCCTAAATTGATGATAAACTTCTTTTACTCTTTAACATTTGGACTAGTGGTCCCATTTTCACCACTATTATTATGCTTCTTATGATTAAGAAAATTATATTTTTTTTTCTTTTCTTCTAATTATTAAATGATGGTATCTCTTAATATTTTAAGTACTTTCCTCTTTTTTTAATTTAATGTATTCATAACTCGCTTCTTTAATTTCTATTCTTTATAATATTCATAACCCCCATGATTTTTATTTCCATAACCTTCAAACTTTAATTTGTAAGTTTGTGATATCTTGTGGTATACCTCTTATCTTGCCTATATAAACCCAAATTTAATAAATTTATTTTTCTCCCTTTTTGACCTTCGACACTTTTAGTTATAAAATGATAATATTATCTAATATTCAAGTATTTTCCTCGACTTTATTTAATGTATTTAAAAAGAGAAATTACCCATAATTCAAGCCTCTTTAGTTTCTATTTTAACTCACGCATCTTTAATTTCTACTCTTAATAATAGTTATAACTGATGTTCAATACGCCTAATTCTAATTTGAAAGTTTGTGATATTGTATAGTATTGTATTTTACCTACGTAAATTTATATTTTGAATCATTCTACTCTTAATTTGGCTTATACATGTTGTTTCCACCTTTTAAATCAAGCCTTGTTCCAACTTTAGCTTGCCAAAAATCATAATATAAATCATTTTCTTGAGCTTTCATACAAAGTTAGAATTTCTAAGAGAAGGGATAACTGGAGTTGGAGGAGGCCGAATAGAAAAAAATTCTTGCCTCCCTTCCCTTTGTTGTGAAAGAAATTTTGTTCAGCATGTTAAATTGAAATAAGGTCACCTTTGATTGTAACCAAAGCAAGAATGTCATGAATGGTGCTTTTCAACCTGAAGTAAATATTTTTCTTATCTCTCAAGGGGTCCTTTAGTGCCACTTGACTATAAAGAAAAGACTTTAATTCAATATTAATCTTGAAGATATCTTTGAGTGACTCTCATTCAAAGTTATCGTTTCTATTTTCTATTATTTTGACTTGTGAATTAACTAGCAAATAACAAGAAACAAGTATATAAAGACAAGCTATTTTTTTCTCAAGTTTTCTTTACATTGTTATGTATTTGGTCACGTTTTCTTAATTTTAGCATTATTTCTTTGTCTCAACTATCATTCTCTAGCAAGAATGATCAAGAAAGTCTTCACGACAATGAATATTGAGGTAATTTTGATGGTGATGTCATTTTAAAATTAAAGTGTCATATGTGTGTGATTGACCTTTATGAAAGTCAGTTTATGACTGATAGTAACGATTGATTATAATATTTGTTATATTTAAAGAGATAATGATTTTGATTGTCAGTACAACTAAACAAACAATTTGCAGATGTATTAAATAGTTTAGATTTCTCTCCTCTTTTCGATACAATTAGTTTTTATTTAGTATGATTGACATAGAAATACTATAAATATCACACATAGTACTTAGTATCATATAATCATATTAACAATATTCCTATATTTTTCTTTTTTTGTGTTTTATGTTATTATAATTAAATAATTTATTTTATTAGCATATGATGAGGAGTTTTGACATGGCTTTGTTAGGCCTAATAAGGACACTATCCCAGCATAGAGAGTGGCCCACTATTATATACATGGCTCTAATATGTACTATATATACTAAGTCGGATGTTTTTTACATAGCAGTTAATAGGAGAGACAGCTGTAACAGATGAAATCTCTAGAAGCAATTAACTTTTCATTTTCTCTCTTCACTTTCATGTTCACTCTCTAGGGTTTGTCCATAGAAAATAATAGCGATCTCGAGTTTATGTATGTTAACATGGTATCAGAGCAGTGCAATTGAAACCTTAGCTTCTCAACTTCCTTCCGGTGGTACCCCCCATCCATGGAGTTATCCAGTTGATTTCATAAAAGTGGTTGTGATTCCTTCATCTTTGTTTACAGCTCAGTTTTTTATTTTTCATTTCAAGGCCTTTACTCCTTCAGGCTCTATAAGGAGGCCAAAAAGATTGTATTTATTGGTTGCAATAGATCGACCTAATTTGTGAATCTAGAGCTCATAATCCTAATTTTGTATGTGCTATCAATTTTGTGTTTTGATCTGTGGTGTAGCATTTCTATTTGTTCTGGTATTTTTTCAATTATTGTAGAATTTCTAAATCTAGATTAAAGTTGTGTTAATGACTTTAAAATCATCAGAGGGTTTACCCTCTTTTAAGTAAATTTCTCTAATCCCTTTTATGTCTACCCTTCTGATAGCCATGGAAGTCAAATTATGGCTATACCATTTTCTGGTAGTGGTTTTACATCTGTAGAAGCAGTATGTTGATTTCACTCTCAGGTAAGAACAAACTGAGTATCTTAGATGGCAGAACCCCAGCTCCTAACTTTGGTTCACCCTATTTTCCTTATGAGGAAAGGTGTAATGATATGGTTAAGGCATGGATTCTCAATTTTGTGTCTCGTGATATTGCTATTAGTATCATGTGCCTCAAAACTGCTAAAGAAATTTGGGAAGATCTAAATATTAGGTTTGGTCAGTCAAATAGATATAAATATATTCGGATTCAAAGGAAAATCAACTCTACTATTTAGGGTTCCTCTAGTATTGCCACCTACGATACCAAATTTAAGAGTCTTTGGGATGAATTACATTGTGCTTATATTGGTCTCACTTGTATATATGGTGTGTTTCCTAAGTTCATAGAAGACCAACAACTCGTTCAATGACTTATTTTCTATGATAAAAAGTACTCTATTAATGATGTCCCCTCTTTCATCAGTCAATAAAGTCTATTCACTATTGATACAAGAAGAAAGCCAAAGGGAAAACCACTCCTTTACCATTAATTTCTCTGGTGATTCAGCTAACTTCTCAGCTTCACCTACTAATCATAAGAGTTCAACTCAGTATAACTCCAGCATTAACAGGGGTTTCTCCTAAACCAATAGGAGTGGTGGTCATTCCTAGATTAGCAGGGGTTATTCTTAAAGAGTTAACATTGATCCTAATTCAAAGAAACCCCAACCTTCTCTCTTTTGCACCTATTGCAGAAGACCTGGGCATGTTGTGGAAAAATGTTACAGGTTGCATGGTTTCTTTTAGACTTCAAGTTCACCAAAAACAAAAACCCTGCTAATTGTGTCCAGGCTAACACTTTTTGTTCTGAAAATCCTACATCTATTTCTCTATCCCCTGCTCATCCTACTGATGTGTACACTTATGGGTTTAGTAAGGAACAATATCAACATCTACACTTACTGTTTACTTAGCTGATTTCTATACTTCAAATTTTGCTGGATTTGCACACTTTGCAGGTTTGTTTACCACTTATGCTACAAATTCATTGAGTCATCATATTTCTGATCATACACATGTAGGTATTCAATCTTGGATATTGGATTTAGAAGCCACTAATCATATGAATCCTCACAAACACCTATTACATAATATTTCTCCTCTTTCTAAACTTTTTTATGCGACTCTACCAATTGGATACAAAATAAAAGTGTTTTCCATTGGCTCTTTAACTTTGAGATCTGATATTTTTCTTTCTCGTGTCCTTTCAGCACCATCATTTCATTTTAAACTCATTTCTATTGATTAATTAATTTCTCAATTGGGTTGTCATGCATTGTTTAATAAAACTCATTGTTACCTACAAGGCCCTTCACTGAAGAGGCATTTTCATCCAAATATTGATCTCTTCTTCAAGACCCCAATTGGATCCAATAACACACTATTTTTTAGTTCTTAATTCCACTTTACCTTTTAACACTTCTCTTATTTCTTCAAATGATACTTTCCTTTCAATTCCTACATGTACTAAGTCTGATGTTGTTAATAAGATAGATTTGTTTGGCACCAAATGTTGGGCCACATGCCTTTTCAGAAGTTGTATTTAATTCATTTTCTTTCTGATAAAATCTCTACTAAACAATCCTTTATTTCTTCTACATGCCCTATGGCAAGACAATAAAATCTTCATTCCCTACTTCTGTTATTCACTCTACAGTACCTTTATAATTAGTCCATATTGACATTTGCTTCTATATAATACCCAAACCTATAATGGGTTCAGGTACTTTTTAACCCTTGTAGATGATTTTACAAGGGTAACGTAGACACATCTTATTTTATGCAAGAACAATGCCCTACCTATACTCAAGGCCTTTACGACAATGGTCAAGACACATTTTCACACCATTGTTCAAACCTTTAGGTCTGATAATGCCTTTGAACTAGGTAGTGTTGCATCTTTTTCCTTCTTTAATGAGCATGGCATTCTTCATCAAACAATCATTCCTCATACTCCTTAACAAAATAGAGTAGTGGATAGAAAACACAAATACCTATTAGAGGTTGCTAGAGCCCTTTTTTTCCAATCACATCTCCCTTTTAAAATATTGGGGTGATTGTATTCTTACTGCCATATATATTAATCAGGTACCTTCTACTATTTTGTCAAATATTTCCCCTTATGAGAAGTTACATGGCATCATACCTTCTTATGATTATCTTAAATCTTTTGGGTGTCTTTGTTTTGCTACTTCTCTTAAGGTTGGCAGGGAAAAATTCCAGTCCAGATCAATTTCTTGTGTTTTCCTTGGTTACCCTTATGGGAAAAAAGGTTACAAACTTCTTTCTCTTTCTACTTTTTACTATTTTCTTTTCCAGGGATGTTGTCTTTCATGAACATGTATTTCCCTATGCCTTCTCTACTCCCGATCTTTTTCCTACCCCTACTTGTCTCTTTGTATATTTACCTTCTTCTCCCTCTAGTATCCTAGTATTTTTTTGCCTTTCTCTTATTCTTATTCAGTTCCTTCTAATCTACTAGTGGCACCTAAGAAATCTTCTAGAACCACCTTTACCCCCGCTTATCTTTTGGATTATGTGTTCTATTTAGTCCACTCTTTTAAGGTACCTACTATTGTGCATCAGTTGCATGAGCCTCTTCATTACCAGCAAGTAGTTTCCCATCCTTCTTGGTAGAAGGCCATGCAAAAAAATTTAATGCTCTTACTTCTAACCACACTTGGGACATGTCCCTCTTCCTTCCAACAAAAAATCCATCACATAACAATGGGTCTATAAGACCATACAAAGCTGATGGTCCTGTGGAGAGGTATAAGTCTTGGTTGGTCATTAGAAGTGACACTCAAAAAGAGGGTATTGACTTCACTGAAACCTTTTCTCCAGTTGTCAAGCTCATAACTTTGAAATGTCTTTTGACTCTTACTGTTAAAAAAGTTGGATAGTGTTTTAATTGGATATGAATAATGATTTCCTCCAAGGTGATTTACATGAGGAAGTTTGTATGAATGTCCTTCTTGGACTTGATGTCAGCTCTTCTTCCAGTTATTCTTCAACCCCTCTGGTTTGCCATTTGAGAAAGTCCCTCTATAACATTAGGCAGGCTTCTAGGCAATACAAAGGCTACATTTTTAGTAAAAATGACTACTCTCTTTTTACCAAATCTTTAGCTGGTTCTCTTATTATCCTTGTGGTCTATGTGGATGATATCTTATTTGTTGGTGATCATGTTGCTAAAATGTAGTCCCTTAAATCTTATTTGTACTGTCAGTTTAAGAACCAAGATTGGGGTTTCATTCACTATTTCCTTGGTCTTGAGGTCTCTTATCATATGCAAGGCTACATTGTGAACCAACATAAGTTCACTTCTAATCTCTTAAATAAATTTATGTTGATCATTTTTCTCCCGTTGTTACTCCCTTGGATGTTTCTATTAAGCTCACCCTTGACATGGGTGACTCTTACCAGATCCAAGTAGTTATCGGAGGCTCATTGGTAAGATCAAGTTCTTACAACACACTCATCCTGATATAGCCTTTGCAGTGCAGTATTTAAGTCAGTTCCTACAACTTTCTCGAACTCCTCATATGCTTGTTAGTATTCATGTGCTTAAATATCTTCTAAATGAAAGGAGCGTGATTTTTTATTATGTGCTTATGTAATACCCTGTATGCTTCTTAGTCTAAGTTAGCTCATAAAGTGTACATAAGAGGACTAGGACCTCAAAATTTAGCTAAGTGTTGAAGACATAGTCTCATTTTTTATCTTCTTTTAGCCTCTAAACTTTAATGATTTTTCTATCAATGTTCCTGGCCTCAAAAAGTTGGTTTTTAAGTTAATTCATGATTAGGGTTTTCTATAGTTCATTTTGGGTAAGTTTTGGATTTTTCGAACGACGTTTGAAGCAAGTTTGGATGGCCAAACTAGTGACCCAACGCGATTAGGTCGCATCACATTGGGTACCATATTGACCTCAGCAACGTAGTGCGATTGCCATCATATCGGTGGGTGAAGCGATGCATTGGACATCGCGTCACTGGGCTCATTTTCAAACTTTTAAATTTTGAGCCCAGGAGGGTATTTCAGTCTTTTTCCTTCACCTTAACACGGGATTTGAGTCCTAAAATAGCATTTTTGGCCCTAAATTCATATTTCACTCAAATCAAAAACATTCTCTCTTAAAAACACAAACCCTAGTCCTTTAAGCTTCAAATGCAATTCTCAAGAAATCCCTCAATAACTTTCAAGAATTCATCAATTGGGGTATGTTAAGTGTTTATCCAAGGGTCCCTTCCAACCCTTGGAGTCCAAGAATCCTTTTCAAAGCTTAAGTTATGAGTTTGCATGATTTAGATTGTAATATGTTCATGTATGTGTTCTAATTTGAGTGTCAAGTTATGAATATATGCATTTCATGTGAAATAAACTAATACGTATGTTGTTTGATGTAAGTATCATGTTGAATCCCCTAAATTCTGAATTGAATGTTGAAGTCATGATATGTTAGCATGTTGTTCATTCCTATGTACAAGGTTATGCCTTTCAAGTGTTTGATAAAATGTCCAGATGAGTGAGAGTTGAATTGTGACTATTTGCTATGCCTTTAAATTTATGGTATGGTTCTATTGCCAATGATATCGAGTCCTGGGTGTTATAATATGCCAAATTTAGCTATTTAAATAGTTTTTAGTAGTTATAAAAATGTCCTAGTTGTATCATGAGCAGCAACACTTAGTTAGTTAACATGGTCAATGAGAGTTCAGTCAAGCTTAGCCCAATCTAGTGATCAGTGTCATTTTAATTAGGAGCATGATGCAGCACCGAGCGAACCCAGGGATGGGGACATTCCTGCCAGCTTAGGTGTGACCCTTAGTAGCAGTCCCTAAGTTAGCCAGCATAGGTTGTTATATTTTATCCTAGTTTAGGGTTAACATATATATATATATATCATGAGTCTTCCTGCCAGATTAGGGTTGACCCAACCTTTGTTAGTAAATCGTGGCACGGTACTAATACCCTTCAAATTAGGGTCACGGGTTGGACCCCAATCAGTATATATTAGGTGTAAGCATGATTCAGCACCGAGTGAACCCAGGGATGGGGGTATTCCTGCCAGCTTAGGTGTGACCCTTAGTAGCAGTCCCTAAGTTAGCCAGCATAGGTTGTTATGTTTCATCCTAGTTTAGGGTTAACATATATATATATCATGAGTCTTCCTGCCAGATTAGGGTTGACCCATCCTTTGTTAGTAAACCGTGGCACGGTACTAACACCCTTCAAATTAGGGTCACGGTTTGGACCCCAATCAGTATATATTGGGGCATGTCGGTTAGATGAAAGCTCCCGTAATTTCATTTTTAGTACTCAGTTCAGAATTTAGTTCAGTCTTGCTTGACCATAGCATATAGTTTAACAGTTATTTAACTATCAGATTTCAGTATCTCTGTTTACAGCTTACTTCAGTACTTGTTGTATGTATGGTCATTCATTCTTAGTCTTTACAGTTTTCATGCATCATTACTTAGTACCTCATGCTATACATTTAGTCAGATATTACTCATGAACATGAACCTGTGCATATCAGCCTAACCTCATTTAGCATACCAGTACATTCAAAACTACTGAGTGCATACTCATTTTCTTGCGCTATAATGTCATATATCATAGGTTCAGACACTCAAATCGCCGATCGTACTTAGACTTTCCAGTGCATCAGCAGCAGCAACCGTTGTGAGTCCCCTTCCTTCGAGGATAAGTTACCTTCTATTCAGTTATGTCAGTAGTTCAATTATTTAGTCGGTAGGAGTTAGTTGGGGGCTTGTCCCATCAACTCCACAATTAGACAGTTTAGAGGCTTTCAGACTAGTACAGACAGTCTACTCAGTTTTTAGTTGCTTTATCAGTATGTTTACAGATGTTTTAAACCATATTTCATTATTGTTTTTAGTTATTAAAACCTTATGGCATTTTAGTTGAAAATCTACATATGTTGTTTATCAGTTTTATTTAGTACTCACAGCAGGTACTAGCTCATGGATTATTTTGTGGTCTCATGGTACCGTAAGCACCATGTGGTGTCTAGGGTGTACTCTGGGGCGTTACAACTTACTTTGATTCTGATTGGGTTTTGTTTTCTTCTTCCAGAAAATCTTGGTGGTGTCCTATTTACTAGAAGAGGAAAAAACAGCCTACAATTTCTTTGTCCTTTGAGGCCGAATTTTGTGCCCTCTACAAAGTAGTGGTTGATAATGCATGGTTGATTTGCCTACTTGGTGATCTTATCTTACATGTTTCTAACTCGGTTCCTCTTCATTGTGACAGCTAGGTTGCTCTTCACATTGCTAAGAACCTAATGTTCCACGAATGCACCAAACACATTGATGTTGACTTCCATTATGTTCGTGATTGCCTAGTTACTGGCCTTGTCTCCCTTCATTACATTCCTAGCTCGCAGAAGCTTACAAACATTATGACGAAGCCCCTCACTATTCATCTTTGTAAGCATTTCTTTTCCAAGCTTGGTGTTTACTCACCCTCAAGCCTGGTGGGGGGTGTTAGGCCCAATAAAGACACTAGCCCAGCGTAGAGAGTGGCCCACAATTATTTACCTGGCTTCAATAAATAAAATATATAATACCTCAAATATTTTTACATAGTAGTTAATATGAGAGAAAGTTGTAATAGATGAACTCTCTAGAAGCAATTGACTTTCCATTTTCTCTCTTCATTTTCATGTTCACTCTGTAGGGTTTGTCCATATAAAACAATGGTGATCTTGAGTTTGTAACAATCTTTAGGGATAATGGCACATATCTCGATCTTTACGATAAAGCTTAACTATCTCTCTGACTGTTTATGCAAGCACATTTGTTAGTTTTCTTACATTTTATCTTTTTTTTTTATATTGAGAGTGGCTTCTGTAGTTCAAAATTTATGTTATTGGTGTGAATGTTTAATCTTCACAATGACTTGAATTAAGGTAAATAAGCTTACACTTAAACTTATTTACCTTTATTATTGGAAAAATATAAAAGATGTGTCCGCACTACGCGCTACATTGTTTTTAATTGTTAATTTTTGGTAATTGTAATGGAAATAATGAATAGAAAAGCTCTTCAATGAAATCCTTTTATTGGTAGACATTTCACTTTGCTAGTAAAAAAGTGAACTCATCAATTGATCGATCGATCATACTGCAGGAATGATCAATAGTGTTTCCAGTTTCTTGTGGCATTCCATCTTGTAGAGGCAATCAATTGGAGGTACCATTATCGTTTGTTGAATTCCATACGTGTTCCAGCAGAAAGGATCAGCCACGAGATCGCCTTCATGTGGTAGAAGTTCAACTTTAGACAAAGTAATATTTATGCAGGCAATGGTGTCACTAGAGGTAAAGTGTATGAGCATTCTCCTAATGTCGTAGGTGCCCTTGATGTTTCGATAAGAGATGTCACGTAAAGAAATGGTGAACGTCTCGTTCTGACAGCCTTTTTATAGTAGTAGTATTGATCTATGATGATGCAATTGAGCACATTTTCCATTTGAATTGTATCAAATGACAATCCTGTTACTGATCCTAACCCTCCTCGCCATGTCTTGATTTGAACTCCATTGTCTAAGTCTCGAATAATGGTGTTATGGACCATTATGTTTGACACACATGCCTAGCTATGGTGCATCCCTAGGATCCCAATGCTGCAGAAAAATAGGGCAAGTGTATATCGGTATTTGATATTAACTAGCATTGGAAAATACAATTTTAAAAATAGAAGTAGTTAGCTGTTTGAGTAATAGAAGTATTGAAATTGATAATAAGCGTCGTTGTGTTTACTAAAAAAATGTCGATAAATTTATCAGTTAAAATGACTAATTTGGCCTCAAAAGTTATTTGTAAAAATCATAGAAAATCTACCTTTTTTCACTTTGTAAAAGTAATCATAAATTATTTTATTTCAACATAATCTTTTACTTAAAAGTTCATTTGCAACATATGTGGAATATACGCAAAATATTGGGGAATACATGATTAATTAAGAGGATTACTAAAAGACAAAAAGACAGATCTTGTCCTTAATACACTAATTAGGAAAATAAGGATTCAGCTTTTCGTTGTTTTATGTATTTGCTATATAAGTTTATTACATATAAAATTGTATGTGAGATCAATAATGAACTAAGTAGCTTGGATTCTTCAAAATATTATCGCACCTACATCAAATTATTAAAAATACACTTAGAGAATCCGAGCATACATTGATATTCTTAAAGACTCTAAACATCACTAAAGTAAAAATAAAAACAAAAATGTACCTGATCTCGTGACTAGGCCCACATATGACTCCTTCAATATTAATGTTTGAACTACCAGGTCCAATTGATATGCAATCATCCCCTGATGAAACATACATTACATTTTCTTAGGTAAAAATTTTTGTACCCATCTTCAGGATATCTGAAGTTAGGTTAACTTGTAACCATCTTCAGATACGTCTTACATTAAATATAAGTTAAGTTCATATAATTCAGCTGAAGTTCAAGTAAAATTGGTTGTACTACAATTATTTTTAACTGAAGTTCAGCCATATATAAACAAAATTCAATCATTACTTAACTTCAATCAATTTTGTTAGAACTTCGATCACATGTGCATAAAATTCAGACGAAAACAACTAAATTCCGACAAAAATGACATAATTTTTAGCATAATGTGCCGAATCTTTTGCCATATGAAATTTCAGGCGTTAGAATTTATCAAAATTAATTTCCAGACACCATACATATGAAATTATAATAAAGTAAATACATGTGTAAACAAATTAAATAACGGCATCAAAATCAAGTTACTTACCAGTGGCTATGACTGAGTTGTAGATTCCCACAGATTTGGTGTTCTCAATGTGAATTCCATCAGTGTTAGGGCTAAGCTTTGGTGAAGAAATTGACAGTTGATCTATCAATACTCCTTCACATTCATCAAATATCATGTGGAACATTGGACTGTTTTGTACTCTTAAAACTTTTACAACTAAATTCGAACTCTGGATAAACCCTATCATCTGCAAAAGAATATATTCAAACAAAAAAAAAGTTAAGTCAGGAAAATAGAAATTAATAATCAAGAATTTTGAATTCACGAATTGTAGATATTAAAAAGGCGGAATTCATCGAAGGCCCTTAAAGTTGACACAAACTCTCATTTAGACACTTCAACTAGGCCTTTGTTAATTTTAAACAACATAACTCATGTGGGGTCCTTATGGGTCATTTTAACTTTCAACTCATTTAAGATGTCTAAGTGAAAGTTGGTGTCATCTTTAAGAGCCCGCCGATGAATTCCTCTTTTTAAAAAGATAGTTAATGAGTCAATAAATTATCTATACATATTATCTAAATTTTTTAATACATATATAAATATCGAATTAAAGGTGCTGCATTTTATCGAACTCGGAAATACTTTTGGAAAGAGAGGAAGTGTAGCTGACTTACAGTAGGGCTGTCACATGGTCCTGATAAAGTAGAGCCACTAGGTCCCAGAAATTTGACAAATTAGAATTGTACTGATAACAACGCAAACATACATTTACGAGAATCATATACTCTACAATCTATACTTAAAAATATACTACTACTACAGTTTTGTTAAATGTGATCTTAAACATGTCATGAAAAAAGTTGAAATTAAATTGTTACTAGAAAAGGAAAAGGTCATTCTGTTTTAAAAGGACTAAAAAGAAAAGCAAGTCCTTTTTTAAACTGAGTAGTAGTATATTATATTTCTTGTTTAAGTTTAAAACAAATCAAAAAATGTCCTAAAAAAAATTACGCTATGAGATTTGCAGGGGAATTCCCACCCTTCTATAGTCCCAGTCCCAGTAAAATCAAGTCTGTAAAAATAAATCTACTACTTTTTATCATCTTCTCTAGACCAACTTTCTGGTCCTTTTGGTGGCATCAGCACCCCATCTACCTATTTGTAAGAAAATAAATAAATAAATAAATAAATAAATAATAATAATATTAATATTAAAATTAAACATAATGTAGAACAAAATATTTTCCTCCAGTTTGGTCTGTCGCATAAATTGAAACAAAGAAAATACTGTAATAATATGTTCTTACTTAAAATTTGAGTCCAGGTTTGCAAGGACCGGAGAAAATAGTTGTAGTTATCACAAAAGTACGGTCTGCAGGAACCAAGAGCACAGCGGATTCGACTTTACACGCGTCTTTCCAAGTCTCTATGAATGCATCCATATCGTCTGTGGAACCATCCCCAACGGCTCCATACTCCATCACATCAAAAATATAATCAGGACTCAAATCGGGGTTCTCCGATGGGGCAACATTACTAGGAGAAGCAGCTAGTGATAGTAATGGTGATGGTAATGGTTCGTTAACACAACCTTCGATAGTTATAGGAGCATAACTAACTATTTTGCTATTTGTTTTCTTGGAAATGTGATGTCTTCCTTCCACATTGATTGAGTGACTATCCAATAACAATATACTAGTAATAATAACACATATAACACATAGTAAACGGAGTATTTTCTCCATTGAAAGTGGAAATCGAGAAAATAAATTAAATGTAGTACTACTTAGTACTACTTCTACTAGTGTGTTATTGTGTGTATGTTTTTATGTGGCAAGAATCACATGAAGTTGAGGAGGTAAATTTATACTAAAAAGGAGTTGTCTCCTCTCGGTTAAATCTTCTCTTTCATTTTCTTTAAGTGCATATCTAAATGAGTGATACTAGTTAGATTTAAGGGTCTAGGATAAATTAATTTAACAAGCATCTTAATCATAGTTAAAGAATAAATTAGGCAAAAAACATTCAATGATTTTGATAAGAAAAATCTCATCTTCCACAAATTTTGAGACTATACCTTTTCCCCATTTGCTCAATTGCATATGAGTGACACTTATAATATTTAAAATTCAAAGATCTAAATTAAATTAATCTAACAAATCTCTTAACCATATCTATATATCTATATCTATATATACTAAATAGCAAGAAAGTCTTGCTTTAAAAGTTGCCAAATGTCAGCCTGTAACAATGTCATTTGTTAATTTTAGGACAAATTAATTAAAACTAGTTATTAGTTACTATTATTTTTATTAATTTAAAATTTTAATAAATGTTGAGTTATTTGTATTTTGAATTACTTTTTTTAAAAAAGTCAGCAGTTATTTTTCATCATTACAATGATCATCTATTTGCTCCTTTTTATAGAAAAATAAAAATTGCAAATAGTTTCCATTATTTTTGGGGATAATTCTCTACTAAAAAAAAGAAAAATCGACCACATGTGGTCGGTTTTTCACAACTTTCGACCACAAAACCGATCAAAATGTGTGGTCGGTAAAGTAAATACTTTTCCATAAACCAAATGTAAATACTTTCAAAAATGTACAGCACATACAAAATGTCCAACAAAAGTTAGTATAAAAAAACTAGAACAATAGTTTCAAACAATAAAATGTCTAAATTCAAAGTAGAACACATACAAAAATTAAAAAAAAAAAAACTAAAAGTCATCATCATAGAATTCATCCTCGTCTTTCATATCACCATCCGTGCTGAAATCATCCAGGGGGCCTAGCCCGAACTGCATCACCAGGACACGGATGAATAACACATACAATCTAAATGAAAGAGCTGAACTGTTGCTGCAGCATCTTGATTGTGATGTTGTTGCCTTCTTCGTCTTCTTTTGCCTCTCTCTCTCTGTTCAGCAAACCTTTCTCTTTGTTCAGCAAGCTCTTCAGAGAGCTGAGAAATCGTATTTTATAGTCTTTCAATGATTTTTCTATCAACTGAAGAGCTAGAGTATGCAGCACCGAACGAACACCTAATATTATCCCCAAAAAATTTTGTGTGGTATCCGTAGAAATGGCCTCTATTTGCAGGACCCGCAGCTTTTGTCCATAACTCCTCCTGTACATGCTGTGGTATTGGGTCATCCTGACTTTCAGGAGAAAACAAATAAGATATGTAAAAATGTTGATCTCCTTACTTCAGAAAGGGCTCAATTTTCGGGTAATGAGTAAACAAATAAGACATGTAAACACAATTAGTTTCTTTAAGGAAATGAGTAAACAAATAAGATATGTAAAAATTTTAATCTCCTTACTTCAGAAAGGGCTTAATTTCCGGGCAATTCAGCATGACATACAAAGTTGCTGATTTGCGCTCCGTGGGAGTGAACTGACAAGGTATGGTATTTTTAGCCTTATAACCAGATTGATTGAAAATTGATATCGGTTGCAAATGAGGCTCATTCACATCGTCTTGGTGACGATTCGGTCGGTTTTTTGAACAAGAAACTTCATCATGAAAGTAGTATGAATAAAATTGAGAAGTCTCTCACACAAGATATGACTCAACTATAGAGCCTTCAACCCTATGTTTGCTTTTGGGACCCCTTTTCAATTTTCCAATTTCCCTGTACAATCTTAAGGTTAGATGTTTACTATATTTAAAAGAGATATGTATGAATTTAAATATGTTACAAATGCTTACCGTTTGAATAGATATATCCACCTAGTTTGAACTGGACTGCCTAGCCGAGCTTTGTGCAAAAAGTGAATGGGAAGATGTTCTATCACATCGAAGAACGCTGGCGGGAAAATCTTCTCCAGCTTGTTGGTGATAACAACAATATTACTTTCCATTCGCGCCAGATTTTCTTCATTTAATGTGGTGGCACATAAGTCTTTGAAGAACAAACTGATCTCTGCAATTGGTTTTCATATGTTTTCAGGTAAACCAATAAAAGCAATTAGAAGTAATTATTCCATAAAAACATGACAATCATGGCTTTTCATTCCATGCAAGATTCCTTGTGTCATATCAACCCTCTTTCCTAAATTTGAGGCATATCCATCGGGCATCTACAAACTTTGAACCCACTTACATATTTGACATTTTTGGTCCAACTTGAATGTAAAACTAACCTTGGGCTTAAGAACATTACTGTTGGGCCCCTGCTGTAAGTGTAATTCTCTGTGGTTCCAATATTCTCGTAAGTCAAGTCTGTCCTTAGAATTATCCTTTGTTTTGCCGGTAACATTCATAACTGCATTGAACAAGTTGTCAAAATAGTTCTTCTCAGTATGCATGACATCAATATTAGTTGGCAGTAAATTGTCTGGTCAATATTCTAACTCCCAAAATATATTTGGCTTAGTCCAGTTATGCGAAACGTCATATCTATCAAGCCTATACAATCGTTCCTCACTGGCTTTAGGCAAATCCTGAACTATTTCCCAAACTTCATGACCAGACAGCCTTAGAGGTGGACCATCATGTTCCTTCTATTCCTTCTGAATGCATTCTTAAGTCTCCTAAATTCATGATCAGGTGGCAAGAAACAACGATGACAATCAAACCATGAAGTTTTCCTGCCATGTCTCAACGTGAAAGATTTTGTTTTTTTCATGCAGTATGGACAAGCCAGCTTTCCAGCTGTCATCCACCCAGACAACATTCCATAAGCAGGAAAATCATTAACAGTCCACATTAGATATGCATGCAGATTGAAATTCTATTTAAGAGAGATGTCCCAAGTTTCAACCCCCTCATGTCATAAAATTTAAAGTTCATTAATCAAAGGGTGCAAGTAGACATCTATTTCGCTTTTTGGATTATGCGGGCCAGGAATAACACAATTCAGAAATATACAGGGATTAGTCATCAACAGTTCAGGAGAAAGATTATAAGGAGTGATAAATACAGGCCAACATGAATATGGTGCACCACCAACTGAAAAAGAAGAGGACCCATCCACGCATAATCCCAATCGAATATTTTGTGGCTCAGCTGCAAAATCTGGATAAGTCACATCAAAATGCTTCCAAACCTCTCCCTCAGATGGATGACACATAATACCAGTGCGCCTTCTATTTTCACTGTGCTATCTCATATGAGTAGCTGAGCTATTTGAAGCATACAACCTCTTCAACCTTGGTATAAGAGGTAAATAATGCATCGCCTTAACAGCAATTTAATGTCCAGTAGAACCACACTTATATCAAGAGTGCTGACAAAACTTACAAAACTCTAGCTTAGCATCTTCCTTAAAGTATAACATGCAGCCATTTTCACGACAATCAATACTAATCGATGAGAGACCTAACTTTGACACCAAGCTTTTTGCCTTATAGAAAGAATCATGAACCTCCAAGATGGGGTCAACTAACTCTTTAATAAGGTTTATCATTGAGTCCATTCCTCCTTCAGCAATATTCCGATCAGATTTAATACTTAATAATATGACAGCAATAGACAAACGAGAGTGGAACACCCGTCAAACAAATGATGACTAGCAGCATGCAATTCTTTGTAGAAAATGTCCACTTCACTATTACGAACATCTTTAATATTTTCCCTAAAGTCAACCCCGTGTTGAATCCCAAAAGCATCGTGCACCATTTCTGTTATCCTAGTATCTTAATATTCATTATGTCCTATAGGCCTACTACTTTCTCCAACAACAAAGTTATTTTGCGCAACATCCCCATGAATATTATGCAATCTGAAAGAGTTGTCGTGAAACCCCTTTCTATAAAGATGTTCCTTTACATCTTCTTCACTTACAAGATTTAGACCATCACATCTAACACAAGGACAACGAATAACCTGAAAACGTGTCCACATATCAAGTGTCTTAGCATGTTCAACAAATCTTTTGACACCTTCAACAAATTTCTCCCTAATACCCATTTTATTACCCTTGTTTCATTGATATATCCAGCAATAATCAGGTTCCATCTACGCAATCAATCAAATTCAACTAATTAGATCAAGTCATAAAAATTTAACCATTTTTAAGCAACTAAGTCACCTAACAAACCACATACAAAACAAAAAAATCCCGTTTAAAGTTCCTAGACTTAACCTTATTCAAGTGACTAAGTCACCTACCAAACCACATTCAAAATAAAAAAAATCTCCTTTAAAGTCCCTACACTTAACCATTTTCAAGCAACTAAGTCACCAACCAAACCACATTCAAAACAAAAAAATTTCCTTTTAAGTCCCTACACTTAACCATTTTCAACCAACTAAGTATCAAAACAAAACCACATTCAAAACAAAAACATCCTCTTTAAAGTCTCTACACTTAACCATTTTCAACCAACTAAGTATCAAAACAAAACCACGTTTAAAACACAAAATCCCCTTTAAAGTCCCTAAACTTAACCATTTTCAACCAACTAAGTCACCTACCAAACCACATTCAAAATAAAAAAATTTCCTTTAAAGTCCCTAAACTTAACCATTTTCAACCAGCTAAGTACAAAACAAAACCACATTCAAAACAATCCTCTTTAAAGTTCCTACACTTAACCATTTTCAACCAACTAACTATCAAAATAAAACCACATTCAAAACACAAAATCCCATTCAAAGTTCCTAGACTTAACCATTTTTAACCAACTAAGTCACCTTCCAAACCACATTCAAAACAAAAAAATTCCCTTTAAAGTTCCTAAACTTAACCATTTTCAAGCAACTAAGTCACCGACCAAACAACATTCAAAACAAAAAAAATCCCCTTTGAAGTCCCTAAACTTAACCATATTCAAGTGATTAAGTCACCTACCAAACCGCATTCCAAACAAAAAAATCCCCTTTAAAGTCCCTAAACTTAACCATTTTCAAGCAACTAAGTCACTTACCAAACCACATTCAAAACAAAAAAATCCTCTTTTAAGTCCCTACACTTAACCATTTCAACCAAGTATCAAAACAAAACCACATTTAAAACAAAAAAAATCCCCTTTAAAGTCCCTACTCTTAACAATTTTCAACCAACTAAGTATCAAAACAAAACCACATTCAAAACACAAAATCTCCTTCAAAGTCTCTAGACTTAACCATTTTCAACCGACTAAGTCACCTTCCAAACCACATTCAAAACAAAAAAAAATCTCCTTTAAAGTCCCAAAACTTAACCATTTTCAACCAACTAAGTCACCTACCAAACCACATTCAAAACAAAAAAATCCTCTTTAAAGTCCCTAAACTTAACCATTTTCAAGCAACTAAGTCACCTACCAAACCACATTCAAAACACAAAATCCCCTTCAAAGTCCCTAGACTTAACCATTTTCAACCAACTAAGTCACCTTCCAAACCACATTCAAAACAAAAAAATACCCTTTAAAGTTCCTAAACTTAACCATTTTCAAGCAACTAAGTCATCTACCAAACCACATTCAAAACAAAAAAATCTCCTTTGAAGTCCCTAAACTTAATCATATTCAAGTGATTAAGTCACCTACCAAACCAAATTCAAAACAAAAAAATCACCTTTAAAGTCCCTAAACTTAACTATTTTCAACCAACTAAGTCACCTACCAAACCACATTCAAAACAAAAAAATCTCCTTTAAAGTCTTTGCACTTAACCATATTCAATCAACAAAGTATCAAAACAAAATCACATTCAAAACAAAAAAATCCCCTTTAAAGTTCTTAAACTTAACTATATTCAAATGACTAAGTCACCTACCAAACCACATTCAAAACAAAAATATACCCTTTAAAGTCCCTAAACTTAACTATTTTCAACCAACTAAGTTACTTACTAGACCACATTCAAAACAAAAAATCCTCTTTAAAGTCCCTACACTTAACCATTTTCAACCAACTAAGTATCAAAACAAAACCACATTCAAAACACAAAATTCCCTTCAAAGTCCCTAGACTTAACCATTTTCAACCAACTAAGTCACCTACCAAACCACATTCAAAACAAAAAAAATTCCCTTTAAAGTCCCTAAACTTAACCATTTTCAACCAAGTATCAAAATAAAATCACATTCAAAATAAAATGTCAACAAGACCAACAAGATGTCAAGAACAATGTTAGTGAATCGCACAAGGCCACACACGGCTTCACTAGACTTCAATATGAACAGTGAAAGGAAGATATAACAACAATAGTGAATCGGACAAGGCCCCACAAGGCTTCACTATGTCAACATACCTTTGATATTTTCCTTAATTTCTTGATATTTCAAAATGGCAGCATCAATCTGCTTATAGATTCTCTCATAGGAAGTTGCAATATAGAAAATGATGAGCTTAGCAAATTAAAAAATAGACTAGTGCAATTTTCTCCAAAATGCTCATCTACTTTATGCAAGATATTACTCATTTCAGTCTACATAACATACACTATCCATACTACATAAGAACTAGGTTTCAAAATTCAAAATAAAGTGAAGTTAACTCAAAACAAGGTCAACAAATCTCACATTCTTACTTACTTGAGTTGGAGAAATCAAGATTTGCTACGAAAACCCACTTCTTCTACTGATTTCAAGTGTCAGTATGTGTTTGTATGTGTATGCGGGTTAAGTGTTTGTGTGTATGCTGTTTTCCATTTGTTTTTGTGTATATCAATTGGGAAAGTTAATTATTTAGGTGGGTCGGGTCGGGTTATAAATTGATTTTATTTTTTTATTTAACAGTAAAACCGACCACACGTGGTCGCTTTTCTAAAAATATTTTTGAAAACCGACCACATGCGTTCGGTTTTCGAAAAATATTTTTGAAAATCGACCACTTGTGGTCGGTTTTTACAAAATTTTTGATAAATTAAATTTTAATAAACTATAATTAATAAATTATAATTAATTTTTAATTAATTAAATTTTTAATAAATGTTATAATATTTATAACAATATCCAATTAATTTAATGCAATGTGTGTGTGTGTGTGTGTATATATATATATATATATATATCAGATAATTAGTTATTTTATTATCACATTAACACGAGTAGTATATTTGCTTCATCCTATAACAATATCAATGAATTTCACAAATTACGATAAATTTTTGGTTCATTAGCTTTTAATTACGATGTTATATATATATATATATATATATGCAATGTGTGTGTGTGTGTATATATATATATATATATATCAGATAATTAGTTATTTTATTATCACATTAACACGAGTAGTATATTTGCTTCATCCTATAACAATATCAATGAATTTCACAAATTACGATAAATTTTTGGTTCATTAGCTTTTAATTACGATGTTATATATATATATATATATAAATTATCGACGTCTTACGTTATTACAACTTCAACAATATATGCGTATCTACATTGACACAATAGTATATCTATTTCTTCAATAGTATGATATCAATGTATTATTCAAAATATTTTGATATATATCGAGCTTTCGTTTACTGCATATGTCACTACACGAGATATATGTATATATATATATATATATATATATATATATATAT
>NC_061115.1:27448343-27467527 GCF_002878395.1 Capsicum annuum | reverse complement strand
TCATGAGCATTTAAATTTTCTTAATAATATTAACGTTAACGACGATATCTATTATCATTTTCTGTATGTTCTCTAAAATTTAATATAGGTGCAAATTCTCTCAATTTGTGGCCTATCATACTATCCGTTATATAAATAAGCAAATGCTTTTTTTCATTATGGATGGCAATAGTATGACCGATGATTGTAGGTATAATGTTAGATGTCGGAGACCACATTACTATTATTTCTTTTTCTACTTTTGTATTAAGCTTATCAATTCATTTTAATAAATATGGGCTACAAAGAATTTTTTTTAATGAACGTGTCACTATACATTGTGACCTTTATTTTGATTAAATTCTTATTATCAATATTATTAGTTTTCTTTGTTTGACAGACACCAACTAAAATTATATTCTATAAGAAATATAACGTCTTTAAACTATGCATCTTTCACCAATAATTTTTAACTTTTTTTTTATAGATTAAAAATTGAGATATTATTTGAGAGGCAAGATCTGCTAGATAGATTTGCATTTATGGTGTTTGAGATAAATTACAACACTCTGTTATTTGATTAGAGATTAATATTTTATGGGACTTAATATTCAGAGATTTTTGCTAAATGTAATATGAAGTATAACAATTATATTGATGATGATGGTACATAATACATATGATAAACATGTTGGTGACTTTTCTTACTTTGAAATGATCCGCGCATTATGTGGGGACAAATACTAGTATACTTAAAGGACGAATGAGGAAAAAATCAACAGCCTTGGTTACAAAATCTCATCTTTCACTAATTTTTGTTTGTGATTAATATTATCACTTTAATTATATTTTTTGAATTATTTAGCATATAACATTATTGTTTAATTTATTTTTCATTATATTATTGTAAACAAACCTTTGATGGAAAAAAATAAAAATCTAAATTTTGTTGAGTAAAATGATCAGTATTTGCCGAATAAAATTACGCCAAAAATAAAAAGAAAAATGGAGAGGAAATTCGATATTGTATATTAGTATTTGTAAAATATTTAGAATATTTTCTGTAAAAAACAAAGTTGATCTCAATTTTTTTTTCTTAATTATTTTGTTGCTTCAATTCCCATGTTTTCTCTCATTTCACCTACTTCTTTGGTGTTATTTTGTCAGATAATTTAAAAAAAAAAAAAGGAGTATTTTTAAGTTTAGATTAGGAAATGACATTAATTGAGATGTAAAACAGATATCATGAAACTAAAATAATGATATTAATGATGAGTCCAAATTAGTCGAAGATGAGTTTTTTTTTTTAATCAAAGTAGTTAAAAAAAAAAATCTAATTTGTTCTTCAACTATGATTACATGGCTTGTTAAATTAGTTCAGTTTAGACCGTTAAATTTTAAATATCACAAGCGTGATTCATCTAGATATATACTTGAGAGGTGTAATGGAGATTGAGTCGTCAATCCACAAAAGGGACCTCCTAATGTGAGAAACACGTGGCAGGTTGATTAATTCGGTGTTGTCTACAAAAATGTTTCTTTAATTTTTGATACATAAGAATGATCTTTCACAAATAACATTAAATTAGTGTTTAATCATAGATTTTGAGAGTATATAAAATTAAATAAACTAACAATCTTAAGATATTAATTACAATTAATAGCAAGGGTTTCTTAAAATTACAACTAATAACAAAACTAGCGATATTTTACCTTCTTTAGGGAATAGTGCGTGTTTTTTACTCATTTTTTTATCCTATTCTTTTTTCATGCCACATACCATTTCAGTTTCCTCCAACACTTTTTTTTTTTTTTTCAAATTTTGAATTTTTCTCTCTAAACTTGATAAACATTGCATCTAACTATTAAGTTAAGTTTATTTTTACACCTAATGCATGTTATATTTTTCATGTAAATTCTTTTATGTATTTTACTGTCCATATTTGTTTTAAAATTTTTCATTCTTTTTCTACGATTTTCAATTTTAGGGTTTTTTTTTGGGGGGGAAATTTTCTGTGTGCGTGTTGAAATCTTTATAGTTCTGCTATAATGGAACAACAATCAAATCGTAGTAGTTCAGTTAGTGGGATTCAACCGATGAATTTAGTTTCCGATGAACTACCATCTTTTAGTCTTGGGTTAACACAAGATGAAGATTTTAACTTGAATTCTACTAATATTCAGCCTAAGAGAGGTGTTAGCAGTGAAGAAGCGAGATTAAAGCACCGTAACAATCCAAAAAATATTGGAAAAACTTGAACTAAAAATAGTTGGCTGATATATATGTGTAAGATCATTTATTAGTAGTGTATATCGGCTAGAAAAATTAAACAGTAAATCTGCCCAGCTATTATGAAAATCCCTAAATATTTAGTGTTTGATTGTTGACTTTTATTTTACCTTAAATTTTTTTATTCGTATTTGCTTTTTTTTTGTTTGCTCTCAGTTGAGTGATTGCAGGTTTTACTATATTGAAAGTTTGCATTTGATTAGCTATGGTGAAGCACGCAGAGTATTATGACATATTGGGGGTTGATGTGACCGCTACTACTACTGAAATTAAGAAAGCTTACTATTTTAAGGTAATTTCGCTTTGGATTGTTGTTTTCTTTTTTGGAGACTTTCAATTTTGAGAATACATTCTATCCTTTGTTAAAGATACATTTATTCCTATTTGATGATTATTATCTACCCCTTCGATGCGATAAACATGTACAATCCCCTGAAATTGATATATACTTGCTATCTCGTTCAACTTATTTTTATTTTTTGTTTTCTTTTTCCATTTGAATTTACATTTCTTTTTAGTTATGTTTAAGTTTACTTTAGATTCAATATCTGCTAGTAGTCTTTTAGAGTAGTTAGAGATTTATGTGCTAGTAGAAAATAAAGAGAACTTCTAGTGCTAGAGAAATTAAATTGGGGCTTAAATGGAATGACTTGGATATTGGGGAATAAGTCAAATATTCCCAAGCACAGCTTCATTAGTTGGCTGGTTATGCATAAGAAAGTACAAATCAGAACTAAATTGGCTAAATGAGGTATGTGTCAAGATGATAGTTGCATATTATGTGAGCATTTATTCTTTGCCTGTCCTTTTTCACAACAATGCTTAAATACAACACTAAAATGGATGAGCATAACACTAGGAAGGTGCAATGGCTATTGAAGAGAATGACAAGACACGTAGTTGGTAAGATTAGTAGAGGCTTGATTTGGGTAGTTTTAGCTGCACTTATCTATCACATATATGGCAAGTGAGAATGAAGCACTTTGGAATCAAGCAGTACCACAACCACATATGATGATCAAGATATTACAATCACATATGATGATCAAGAAGATAAAGGAGGAGTGTAAATATAGACGTTTTGATTTCATTAGAAGAAGAATCAATAGCAACCACGTATAAGATTTATATTTATTGTTAAGTTATATTTGCTATCCATTAGATTTTGACAATGACATATACTTACTTCTCTTCATAAGCATGATTTTTGTACTTAAGATATTTTTTATATTTATTTGTATTTAAGATATTTGTATTTGTAATTGATATGTATTTGTATTATATTCTGGTTACTTAAATTTGGACTATTCATGTATTCATAAAATAGATATGTATATTTTGTAATATAAGTATAATATGTATTCTATAAATGCAAAGTGCAACAACTTTTAAATGTAAAGTATATACATGCGACTGTTTAGATATGTTTTATGAATACATATTGCTAAGATTTGTATTTATGTTAAGTTGTATTTGTTATTCATTAGATTTTGACTATGATATATACTTCTTTTTTCTTGATAAACATAATTTTTGTACCAGTTATGTATAAATAAAATATACATGTATGTGATTTGTTTGAAATATATGAAATGTATTTAGTATCGGTTAGATTTTTTTTTTGTTATTGCTAATATTTATATTTATTGCTCACTTGTATTTGGTATTCCTGAGAGGATGACAATGTTTGTATTTTGATGTTTGATAATTTAGATTTGGAACAGTGATGTATTCACAAAATACATATGATAGTTTTATGATATATTGTATAATGAAACTGTAAGATGTATATTATAAATACATATGTGTCACTATTTTTACATATAATTATATTTTTGTGGTGTATAGGTGTTGCGTGATTAGATATACATGGCAAGAGTATTGCCCAAATTTGCTCTACATATAGGATGTCATACGGTCAACGATATTGAAGATTGTATTAAGCCTAAGTTAACGAAGAATCAGTACAAGATGTTTTGTAACAATAGTATTTTACCAGATATGCATATGCATTTAAGAAAATATGCATTTGTATTTATGAGTTTTCATTAGATTTTTTTCAATTATGCATATATATCTATGAATAATGCATATCTATGTATGATTAATGCATATATTTTTAAACATATGTATTTAAAGTTTTGATTATGTAATTGATATGTATTTATATGTATTTTTTATTTATTACATAAAGGTATGTTAACTTATTCTTAGTTTTTATAGATGGGTATAGGTACTTAATAGATTCTCATATGTATTTTTTCAGATTAAAAATTTGGTAAGTGTGGCTTCCAGTTTCTTAGGTATAAATCAATGATGGTCTATGTCTTGTGCAATATATTTATAATGAATTAAGTTAAGCAACTTCAGTCAAAAAAATTACAACAATTTAACTATAACAAGTTCAATAACATCAAATATTTTTATTAAAATTTATAATCATATAATTAGCAGTGAAAAAATGAAGCAATTATTTTTACATAATGCTACATCATGAACAAATCAACATTTAAACTATAACTGCAACATTTAAACTATAACAATATTATTGTACATTTTCCCATAGACGCCACATACATTCATAATGTGGTACATCATTGTACACACCACCACCAACTTTTATGATGGTTGCAGTTTCATTATATGTTTTCTTTCCTCATATGTTTTCTTCAGATTCTCAAAGAACCAAGTCCAAGATGCATTATTTTCAGAATCAAGAACACCATATGCCAAAGGAAATATATGTCCTGCATATTGAAAAAATACATATAAGAATACATGATTTTTATACATAAAATACTGCATATGTATATTATAAATACATACAGCTGAAAACATATGAAACTGCTAGTGAACACATAAACGTACTGCATATGTATATTATAAATACATAAAACTGGAAACATATGTAATCTTCATAATGTTGTTTATATGTCCATCTACAAGTGTGTTTAACAAGAACAGGTATGCTTCTCATTGTCAATCTCCAGAACACGAAGAAACAGTAAAAATAAAATTAAATATCAAATACGTACTATGCACAACAACTAATTCGTATATACAAAACTGCAAAAAGAATTCCAATGAATAGAAATTTTTTATTCGAATACTAGTTATCATCGACTGAAATTCAAATTTAATGTATAACAATTGTATCTCAATTTTCACATTACATAACAACACAAATAACTTTGAATTAAAAAAAAAAAGAATTTTGATCAAATCATTTTTTTTAGAACTAATAAAATTCATATACGATCTCAGATTTTTTAATTTCGCGACTGTTACGCAATTTTGTTACAAGTTTTTCAGTAATTTTTGCAATTTTATTTTACGAAAATCACAAAATAGAATCAAGTTTGTTTACATCTCAAATACATACTATATACAACAACTAATTTGTATATACAAACTGCATATATATATATATTATAAATACATACAGCTGGAAACATATGAAACTGCCAGTGAACACATAAATGTACCGCATTTGTATATTATAAATACACATAGCTGGAAACATATGTAATCTTCATAATGTTGTTCATACGTCCATCTACAAAAATGTTTAACAAGAACAGGTATGTTTCCCATTGTCAATCTCCAGAACACAAAAAAACAGTAAAAGTAAAATTAAATATCAAATATGTACTATAACAGCAACTAATTCGTTTATACAAAACTGCAAAACGAATTACCAAAGAAAAAAAAGTCGAACACTAGTTATCCTAAATTAAAATTTAAATTTAATGATAAAAATTTCATCTCAACTTTCAAATAACAGAACAATAAGGAAAAATTTGAAATTGAAAAAGAAAAATTTGCTTAAACAATTTTTTCCGACTACTGAGAAAATTGATATACGATCTCAATTTTTTTGAAACCTTCGACTGCTACACTAGTTTGTTACAATTTCTTCATCAATCTTCGCACTTTTATTTTAGTAAAACCACAAATAGAATTAAGTTTGATGACCAATACCTGTAATTGCACCGTTAAATTTTTAATATTTTCTTCAAAATGTTAGTAGATCAGCATAAAAAATTACTTGAAGGAAAACATTTTTGAATTTGAATCTGTATTTTGGAATTGAATTGAGATGTTGATTATGAAAACCCTTTTTGATTTGAATTAGTAGCTGTAATTTAACGGTTGTCGTAAAAAAAAGAGTTCTAAAAGGTTAAGAAATCTGTAAAATTAAAGGTCCCTTAAATTAAGGAACCATTTTTTTCCTTATTAAACTCAAACAGATTTGAGTTAAATTAGGAACAGAATCTTTAATTGTATATGTATTTAACTAGAAATAGATTACTCAAATACAAAATACATATTGCTATTTTTTGTAATTTTAAAATTGTTGCTATAAAAGTTACAATTAAGACTCTATAGTTACTATTTATGAAATTTTCCCTTTAAAAATTGCTATTTAAATATGTATTTGACCACTAAATTAAAAATCTAATCAGATTTTAAAAATTTGTTTTTAATTGTATATTTGACTATTAAATTTGATTATATTTTAAAATTTTGAACTTCAAATATTTTAAAATTTTCCAAAATTGGCTTAGACCAATTTTTGAGATTTCTGCTTACAAAACTTCGATTTTTTTTCCTTAAAATGCATATCTAACACAAATTTAATTATTTTTTGTTTAGTATGATTAACATAGAAATATTATAAATATCATACATAATACATAGTATCATGAGACATTTAGTTAAAAGTGATAAAAGAATTTTAAAATGAGGTGTAGGTGACTCAAGTTTTAATAATTGAGTGTAAGTGACAATTACTTTATTAAGAATTAAGAAAGTAAAAAAAATTGAAAATAAAACACAAGTTTTAAAATTTATACTTTAATCCAATTTAAAGCCTAATATAACTAAAAACGGAGGGAAAAAAGATGTGTTTCCCCCTCTTTCCGTTTATTGTAGTTTTCTCTTTCTTTCTTATTTTTGTTTTTCATTGTTGTTGTTACTTTATTCATCATCTTCTTCTTCATTATTATTTCTTCTTGTTCATCATCATTGTCTTCTTGTTGTTGACTATTGTTGTTGTTGTTACCGCTACTGTTGCTACTTGATCAAATTTTTTAGTTTAAATTTTATTCGTATATCACTTGGGCATTACATCATAGGTTATTTTAGTAAGTAAAATTATAATTTTTAGTTGAATTTCTCATCTGGTATATCTGCTACTCTTGTTTTTTCAACAATGGATAAAATATATAACGTGAATCCAACAAATGAGTAATTTGTTTCAACATATGACTCATCTATTACAACATATGAGTCATATGTTGTAACAACATGTGGGCAATCTGTTGAACAGATGAGTCATATGTTGCAATAGATTACTCATCTGTTGCAATAGATGAGTCATATGTTGCAACAAATTACTCATCTGTTGAATTCGTATTATAGTGTTGTAACATGAATCCAACATAAAGGTCATCTGTTGCAACAAATTACTCACTTGTTGCAACGGATGACTCATATATTAGATTTATATTGCAGGTTCTATCCATTATAGTAGTAGCAGATACACCAAATAAGAAAGTCAACAAAAATTATAATTTTACTTTCAAAATCACCTATGAAGTAATGTTCAAGTGATATACGAATAGAATTTAACCTTACAAAATTTCAAAAATTTTCAACAAAGGCAACAACGAATAGGTAAAACACATAAAAAAATTTATGAAACGGGTAAAAAGACAAAAATAGTATACCATACATCAAATGCAAAAGGATCAAGGGGACAAACGTTTGAGTTCTCCTAAAAATATTTAAGTTCCCTAGTATTTTAATTGCTTTCTAATATATGACCCATCTATTACAGGTTAGTCATCTATTGCAATAGATGTTTATATTTGTTTGGTAATTTCCAATAGATGTCTGTATCTATTTGGTCATTTCCAACAGATGTCTTTATTTGTTTGGTCATTTTCAACTGATTACTCATATGTTGCAACATGTTAGTCATTTATTAATTCATATTAACCCATTATTAGTAATAACTAAATTGATTTAACAAGAATTAAACATGATTAATAAGTTCAATTATAGTTTCAATTAATGTCATGGTAACTAGACGATCAACTAAGTGTATTCGCCCTGAGTATAGTGATCAATTGACCAACTTTATTTGAAATAATTCAAACTAAGCTATCATTATAAATAACTATATTGATTTAAATAAAATTCAAGATGAATTAGTAAGTTCAATTACAATTACAATGAATCTCACAGAAATTACATGATCAACTAAGTGTTTCGTCTTGAGTAGAATGATCAACTCACCATTTTTATTTTAATGATTCAAATTAAGCCATTATTAGCAATAACTCTATTGATTTAACTAAAATTAAAGATGAATTGATAAGTTCACTTACAATTTCAATTAATGTAAGACCCCATAAATTTTTCTAGTCGTAAGGCTCTTTAAAGCATGTCAAGAGAAGCTCCAACACTTAGAAAATTTTGGCTAAGTGTTAAGACTTAGTCTATTTTAGCCTTCAAAATTTGGCGCTCTTATGTCGTGACCTTTACGTCCATAAAGGTTTGATATTAACTTAATCCATGCTCAAAATAGTGAACCAACACGATCCTGGTGTGCCGCGATGCCTATCGCATTGGCCAATATTTTTCAGGACTTCCAGTCAAAAGTACTGAGGCTCAACGCGATCATGGAGCGACACGTCGGGTATCGCATCGATGCCATCGACGCGCCGCATCGACCAGCGTATCAGTACCCAGTTATCAGTCATTAAAACAGCCATGACCCCAGAGTTATTTCAGTTTTTTTTCCACTCTTATATATCCTTATAACACAAGATTCAGCAATTGTTTACCCACATATAGTAGTTTTCTCTCAATTTTCCTCAAGAACACGCTTCGGGTTTTTGATTGAAGATCCAAATTCAAGAAATTCCACCATATTCAAGATACCAGCATTAGTAAACTCAAATATGAGTAAATCAGTATTCAAGACTCAGTATTCAGTGTCACTATAATTTCAGTTATAGTTTATGCATTCATCCATGTATCCTCATTTAGCATACTCAGATTATTTAGTCAGTCTAGTTCATGCATATGAGCCCTTGCATTCAACCTTACCCCATCTAGCATACCAGTACATTCTCATATACTGATGCATACTTTTCTCTTATGTTATGGTGTCTTATACAATAGATTCAGAAGCACGAGCTCCAGAGCACCCTTAGCAGTCCATATTCAGCTAGCAGCAGTAGATAGCAGTGAGTCCTCATCATTCAGGGATGGTTCTTATTTCACGTTATTGCATTAGATTTAGTATTTTTAGTAGATGGAGTTAGTTGGGGGATTATCCCATTCAACTCCTTATTCAGATAGTTATAGGCTTTCAGACTAGAATTTTACAGACTAGATGTTCAGATAGTTGTATTAGTATTTTGTTTTTAGTTGTATTTAAGATATTTGAACCTTATGGCATATTTTCTGCCAGTTTTCCATATTTTTACAGTGTATTATTCAGTGCTTAGTTATAGATATCAGTCAAGGGTTAGCTTGTGGTCCTTCAGGATTATGAGCACCATGAAGCATTTGGGGTACCAGACTCAGGGCATTACAAACTTGGTATCAGATCCTAAGGTTCAACAGTGTCCTAGAAAGTCTAAAAAGTCACATCTCATAGAGTCTTGTCCATAGTTGTATTGCACACCACATTTATGTACAGGAGGTTATAAGATGTTTTAGGAATTCGTGCGAGTGAGCATGAGTTAGAGCTAATTCTTAGTCTAATCCACCTCTTCCTTTCATTTATAGAGTATGCCTCCTCGTAAAGCTAATGCCCGTAGGAATGATAACTAGCCACCTCAACCCGCAGATCCTTTGAATAATAATGTGTCACATGTAGAGTATCCGGCAGCTTTTTAGGCACTAGACCAAGCTATGACAACTAATATTCAAGGTAACCATCAGGCGGAATCCCCACCTCAGTAAGATGGGGGTCTAGTCGTAACCAGAATTAGTGACTTTATGAGAATAAACCCGCCAGAATTCTTTGGGTCTAAGGAAGATGAGGACCTACAACTTTATCTTGATGAGGTGAAGAAGATCACCCAGGTCATGTATGTTTCTGAAGAGGAGAGTGTAGAATTGTCATCCTATAGCCTAAAGGATGTTGCTTATGATTGGGTAGTGATGTGGAGGAAGAGTAGAGGGAAGGATGCAGCTCCCAAGACTTGGCAGATATTTCAGGATGCGTTCTTAGATAAGTTTTTCTCACTAGAGATGAGAGAAGCTAAGATAGAAGAGTTCATGAACCTGAGACAAGGCTCCATGACAGTGAAGGAGTATTGTCTCAAGTTCAACCAATTGGCTAAGTATGTCCCTGATCAGATAGCTGACCCTAGAACAAGCATGAGTAAGTTTGTGACCGGTGTGTCTGGGGTAGTAGTTAAGGAGTGTAGGACCGCTACACACAATAGAGATAGATATTTCTAGATTGATGATGCACACTCAACAGATTGAGGCAGAGAAAGCTAAATAAAGAGAGAGAGAGAGTAAGTAAGAAGGCCAGAACAGGTAGTTTTAGTTATTCTCAGTCAGGGTCACAAGTGGTGATAATTCTCAGAATAGTCAGAAGTTTTCAGTCCCAGCTTTATCCTCAGCTAGTGTACCCGCACCAAAATTCAAGAATGTTAGTCATGATGGAGCTTCAGGCTATCCACTTTGTGAAGAGTATGGCAAGAATCACCTAGGTGTGTGTAAAGCAAACATTGAGGTATGTTTTGGATGTGTTAAGCCAAGCCACAGGCTGCAGGAGTGTAGAGTATTGGCTTAGAGGGGTAAAGATTTACATCAGCAGGGCGTCACTACCAGTACCACTGGTGGTAAACGTTAGAACAGATTTTATGCACTCTAGACTCGTTATAATCCAAAAAGTTCCCCTAATATAGATTCGGGTATGTTATAAGTCCTTTATCTTCATGATATGCATTGTTAGATCCTTTGCTCCCATTTGAGCTTAAGTTTTCATCATGAGTTAGTTAGTAAAGCCAATAAGTCAGTTTAGCAGTCAGGCAGTCAGATTCGTATAGTTTGTTTCCCATCTTTCCATCTAGTCATGCTATCAAAAATCTCAGGAAGGTAATTATTCCAAGATAAAATGTCCTAGTAGTTGCGAGTTCAGTTCAGTTCATGAGTTATTAATTAGTTTCAAACTCCCAAGGTTTAGTTATGATCCAGTTCGTGGGTGCGTTGTGCATCTCCTTAGTTTTCCCAATATCTCAGTAAAGTAAGCATTCTTAGGGAGGGACATAGTGTCCCAAGGGGGAGTTTCCCTAGAATTCCCCGATGCTTTCATGTCCATAAATTCATTCAGCTTCATACTCAGATTCCCCTTACAAACTTAGTATTAATTATCATTACATATTCAGTCATGCTTTCATGAGAATCAACTCAATCAGATAAATGCATCAGATATGTATGTTTAGTATGAGATTTCAGTATATCAGTGGTTCCAGTCATATAGTCATATTTCAGATGTTCACGTCCCCTAAGTAAGTTCAGTCTATTAGAAATCTCATCTTAGTCAATCACATTCGAGTACAAATATTCCTAAGGGGGAGATAATGTAAAACCCCATAAATTTTTTTAGTCGTAAGGCTCTTTAAAGTAGGTCAAGAGAAGCTCTAACACTTAGAAAATTTCAGCCAAGTGTTAAGACTTAGTCTATTTTAGCCTTCGAAAGTTGGCATTCTTATTTCGTGACCTTTACGTCCATAAAGGTTTGATATTTAAGTTAATCCATGCTCAAGAATGTCAATAGGGGTTCCCGGATGAGTTTTGGATTTTTTGGACCTCGTTTAGACAAAGTTTCAGTGCCCAAAATAGTGGACCAACGAGATATTGGCAGGTTGCGTCACCTATCATGTTGGCCAATATTTTTTAGGACTTCCAGTCAAAAGTACTGAGGATCAATGCGATCATGGAGCGACGCATCGGGTATCGCATTGATGCTATTGGAACGCTACGTCGACCTGCGCGTTAGTACCCAGTTATCTGTCATTAAAATAGTCGCAAACCCCGAATTATTTCAGTCTGTTTCCCACTCTTATATAACCCTATAAAATGATATTTAACAATTGTTTACCCACATATACTAGTTTTCTCTCAATTTTCCTCAAGAACACGCTTAGGGTTTTCAATTGAAGATCCAAATTCAAGAAGTTCCACTGTCAATCTTTGTAGAATCAAGAACTAAGGTATGTTAGAATGTTAATTCTTGGGTTCCTTCCACCCAAGAAGATCAAGAATCCTTTTCTAAATTTAAAGATTAGATATTTATGAGTTTTCATGATTTATGTGAATTGAAAATTCATGTTTATGATGTTGTTGAGTCTTAATTCATGTTTTGACGACAAAGTTCGAAGCTTTGGTTCTAGTATGAGGTGAATTTCATGATATTCATAATAAACCCTACAAGATGCATATTGATTGATGTAACCATGTTAATTAGGTGTATTGACTGTTGTATGACCAAAGTATGCTCCCCATATGTTTGATAAAATGCTTATGTGAAGGAAATAGAATCATTATAGCATGTTGACGAGAAATCCCCAATTGTGTATAAGTAAATGCATGCCAAGCATTTGTTAAAAGGACTTAGTGAATGAATTGTGATATGATGCGTGCATTCCTATTCATGTGCATTCCTTATTGAATGAATTCTGAGATATTAGTATGGACTCCCTATACATTTACATGTTAAAGACTTCCAAGTGCTTGAAGAGATGCCTCATTTATTGTGTTGTGAATTATAGCCTATTGTTATGTTATGTATGAGTTGTCCTGTCTTGTATCATTTATGTTATCGAGTCCTGGGGGTATTTAATACCCGATAATGTAGTTGATTGTCTAGAGCCAGTGTCAGTTTCCAAGATAATCTTAGTCAAGCCATGATCCATAGAACTCAGCCAGTTACAGAACTTAGGAAATCTCAGTAATCTCAGTATCAGTAGCATTCCAGCTTCAATTCAGTAATCAATTCAGAACTCAGTAATATTCTGTCAGTCAACAGAACTCAGTGAATCCAGTTTAGCTTAGTTAAACAAGTGCGATCAGTAAAAGTTCATTCAAGCCTAGTATGATCTAAGAAATTAGTTCAGTGTTTTTCAGTTGGGAGTAGGATTTAGCATCGAGCGAACCTAGGGATGGGGGATCACCCGCTAGATAGGACTAAGATCCCTAGAAGCAATCCCTAAGTTCCAAAACTACGTAGCCAGCGTAGGCATAAGCTGTCACCCATTAGATAGGACTGACATCTGTCACCCATTATATAGGACTGACATACTCCGGGATCACCCGCTAGTACAGGACTGATCTCAAGGGTCACACGCTAGATTAGGACTGACCCGATAGCAGTTGTCTTTACCCGTGGAACGGTACTAACACCTTCCAGCTGGGGTTATAGGTTAGTCCCCACTAGTTCAGATTCAGGGCATGTCAGTTAGATGACTACATCCCATAGTCTCAGTTTTAGAATCAGTCTCAGTAAAAGAACTCAGCTCAGTAGCTCAGATTCAAGACTGTTAGATACAATCACTTATTAGCATTATCAGTGGACTTAGAGATTACCCGTTAGATAGGAATGATCTCAAATACAGTTAATTAGTATCGAGTACCAATAGATTTAGAGATCACCCATTAGATAGGACTGATCTCAGATCAGTAACTTCAGATATCAATATCAGTATATTCAGTTATTCAGCATCCCAACATTAGTAAACTCAGATGTCAGTAAATCAGTATTCAAGACTCAGTATTCAGTGTCACTACGATTTCATTTATAGTTTATGCATTATTTATGCATGTATCCTCATTCAGCATATCAGATTATTTAGTCAGTATAGTTCATGCATATTAGCCCTTGCATTCAGCCTTACCCCATATAGCATACCAGTACATTCTCACGTACCGAAGTATACTTTTCTCTTGCGCTATGGTGTATTATACCATAGGTTCAGAAGCATGAGCTCCAGAGCACCCTTAGCAGTCCAGATTCAACCAGCAGCAATAGATAGCAGTGAGTCCTCATCATTTGGGGATGGTTCTTATTTCACTTTATTGCATTAGATTCGCTATTTTCAATAGATGGAGTTAATTGGGGGATCGTCCCAGTCAACTCCTTATTCAAAAAGTTAGAGTCTTTCAGACTAGATGTTCGGACAGTTGTATTAGTATTCAGTTTTCAGTTGTATTTCAAATATTTGAACCTTATGGCAAGTTTTCCGCCAGTTTTTGTATTTTTATAGTGTATTGTTCAGTGCTCAGTTACAGCTATCAGTCAAGGGTTAGCTTGTGGTCCTTCGAGATTATGAGCATCGTGTAGCGCCCGGGGTACCAGACTCGGGGCGTTACAATTAATCTCATAGTAATTACATGAATAACTAAGTGTATTCGTCCTGAGTAAAGTTATTAATTGAACAATTTTATTTGAAATGATTCAAATTAAGTAATTCTTAGTAATAACTAAATAGATTTAACTAAAATTAAAGACGAACTTACAATTTTAAGTAATCTGATAGTAATTACATGATTAACTAAGTGTATTCGCCCTTAGTAGAGTGATCAACTAACCAATTTTATTTGAAATGATTCAAATTAAGTAATTATTAGTAATAACTAAATTGATTTAACTAAAATTAAAGATAAACTTACAATTTCAATTAATCTCATAGTAATTACATGATCAACTAAATGTATTCGTCATGAATAGAGTGATCAATTGACCAATTTTATTTGAAATGGAAAAAATAAACCATTATTCATAATAACTAAATTGATATAACTAAAATTAAAGACGAATTGATAAATCACTTATAATTTCAATTAATCTCATAGTAATTACATGATCAACTAAGTGTATTCGCCTCGAGGAGAGTGATCAATTGACTAATTTTATTTAAAATGGTTCAAATTAAGTCATTATTAGTAATAACTAAATTAATTTAACTAAATTAAAGATGAATTGAAAATTTCACTTATAATTTCAATTAATTTTATAGTAACTGCATGATCAACTAAGTGTATTCGTCGTGAGTAGAATAATCAATTGACTAATTTTACTTAAAATAATTAAAATTAAGCAATTATTAGTAATAACTAAATTGATTTAACTAAAATTAAAGATGAATTAATAAGTTTAATTATAATTTCAATTAATCTTACAGTAATTACATGATCATCTACGTTTATTCGTCTTGAGTAAAGTGTCAATTGACCAATTTAATTTGAAATGATTCAAATTAAGACATTATTAGTAATAACTACATTTATTTAACTAAAATTAAAGATGAATTGATAAGTTCAATTACAATTTCAATTATTCTCATATTAATTACATGATCATCTTAGTGTGTTCGTCTGGAGTAGAGTGATCTATTGACCAATTTTATTTGAAATGATTCAAATTAAGTCATTATTAGTAATAGCTAAATTAATTTAATAATTACAATTTCAATTAATCTCATTGTAATTACATGATCATTTAAGTGTATAACCTATTGCAACAGATTTAACCTGTTGTAACAGATGAATCATCTGTTGAAAATTATCAAACAGATATACAAATATGTTGCAATAGATTGGTCATCTGTTGTAACAAATGTCTTTATCTGTTTGATCATTTTCAATAGATGATCAATCTGTTGCAACATATGGCTTTATCTATTTGGTCATTTCTAACAGATTACTAATCTGTTGCAATAGATGACCAATTTGTTGCAACAAATATCTTTATCTATTTGATCATTTTCAACATATTATTAATTTGTTGCGATAGATGATCACTCTGTTGCAACTGATGACTTTATCTACTTGATCATTTCCAAAAGATTACCCATTTGTTGCAACAAATGGGCCATCTGTTATCAATCTATCTTTTACTTTATTGTTATAGTAAATAATCTTCTGTTGTTATTTGATTTTATTCTATGACTTTGCTCTCAACCAAACATTTTCTTTCTTGTAATTAATTCTTTCCACTCCTGAATGCTCAAAAACCTACACCTCTCAACATCTTAAAAAAATAGGCAGGATGAAAAAAATAAGAATACACTCAGTTGATCAAATATAGATTTTCTCATTCATTACATGCAAAACATTTACAACATTAGGTAGATCCGATAAAATAAATTACATATGATAAGAATATACATAACCTAATTATTATTATTATTATTGTTATTATTATTATTATTACTATTGTCAATCGAAAATTCATTAGGCAGCAGACCCCTCAACCTTCGAATCCCACGAAGCACCCTTGCTCTTATGGCACCTAACTCTTACTAGAGTTCATGAACCATTCTTTCAAGTTCCTGCACGGTGTCAAGCAGAATCGCTATGTACCAAATCGGATCAACCATATCTAGAATATGCATGAATAAATAACGTAAAATACTAAACCACATATACTACCAACTAGTAATTTAACCAAAAAAAATATGAAACTTAACTAGAAAATAGATGCATGTTAATAATTTTCATGTTAGAACAAGAAAATAAAACATACCTCAATGGAAGAACAAGAAATTTATTTTTGAAAGGAAAGTGGTTGAAGATGTAATGACATTTTTATGCAGGACAAGATCCAAGAGATAGAGCCAAGGAAACCTATTTATAAAAGATTTAATGAATGAGTAGTGTAGTGTGTCAGGCAAAAAATCACGTCCGTTCACCTTTTTTTTTAATAAGTATATCTCTTAATTAAAGCAAACTTGGTGACTTTTCGATTATTTAAATTAAAAAATAGACTTAAATACAAAAAAGGTAAAAAGTCACAACTTCTCACCTTTTTAATATTTTAGTTATTTAAATTAAATAGCTACAAAATTATGTTTATCATATTTTTTTTATATTATTTATTTATGAATGATTTTTTTAATTAAATAGTCAAAAAGTCATGACCCTTGACTTCTTCCAACAAATGATCTATCTGTTGCAACATATGGTCCATCTGTTGCAACGGATGACCCTTCTGTTGCAATATATGACTCATCTGTTGGAATAACTCATTTGTTTTTGAACCATATGGTCCATCTGTTGCAATAGATGGAGGTACTTCATTTGTTGTAACAGATTGTTCATCTATTGAAAAAAATAAATCAGTAGCAAGATTTATTCAATAGAAACAATATAAATCATCATTTATCAATACACTATTTTTACCAAGACTAATAACTTATCAATTTAGTTGTTACTAATAATGAATTAATTTGAATCATTTCAAATTAAATTGGTTAATTGATCACTCTCCTCGAGCCGAATACAATTATGGATCATGTAATTACTATGAAATTAATTGAAATTGTAACTTAACTTATCAATTCATCTTTAATTTAAGTTATATCAATTTAATTATTACTAATAATGACTTAGTTTGATTCATTTCAAATAAAATTAGTTAATTGATCACTCTATTCATGATGTATACACTTAGTTGATCGTATAATTACTATGAGATTAATTAAAATTGTAAGTTCATCTTTAATTTTAGTTAAATCAATTTAGTTATTATTAATAATGACTTAATTTGGATTATTTCAAATGCAATTGGTCAATTGATCACTCTGCTCAAGACGAATTGTCACGACCCAAATGGCCATGAGTGGCACCCACACTAATCTTCCTGCGGGAGAACCATCTAAATCAAACCATTACCCAATCACTTAATCAATATAAAAATGATATTTTCATAAAACCATCTTAGCAATAATAATCTAGAGTTAATCATCAGTAACACGAAAACCAAACAATCTACTTACTAAAATTCCAAAATCCGAAAGTCATCGTACAAGAACTACTAACAAAGATCATGTCTACAGATATATCCAAAAATAAAGTAAATAAAGAATGTTTCATTGCCCGAAAGATGGCCAAGAATAATTAAAATGACCCATGGTAGCCTGGAGACGGAGTGCTCACCCTTGGATCAAGATCTGCTATCAAACTCTAGAGGCGAGATCATGTATGAGCCTCTAGAACAATTTCTACACTCAACAAAAGAAGAGTACAAGGTAGTATCAGTACAAACCACTAAGTATTGGTAAGTATCATAGGCCAACTCAACTTAACAGCATATACACAACATAAATTAAATAACAAGTAGACATGTATCATCACATAACAAAATTTTAATGAATCAACAATACAATAACAACAGGTCAAACAGTGCTCATAGACAAGCCACATAACCATCAAGAGTATCAATCATACTGTAAACATCCACAAAATCAACACAAATATGTACACACATGCTATGGGACTTATTTTTGCCCAAATAGTCATGACCTGTAGGGAACAATCTATGTTCATGTACCGTACCGGCGTGGTACCCGATCCAACATAAATATAAATGTACCGGTGTGATACCCGATCCAACATAAATATAAACGTACCGACGTGGTACCCGATCCAACATAAATATAAATGTACTGGCGTGGTACCCGATCCAACATAAATATAAACATACTGGCGTGGTACCCGATCCAACATAAATATAAACGTACCGGTATGGTACCAGATCCAATATAAATATAAACAAGTATTATCAACATCAATTCACCCAACCTCACAGCATACAACACATTGTACCAAGTTTACAAGTACACTTAAAGTCAAAAGACAATTCCATCAAGTCAATTTTTAATAAACATTTATACACGAATAAACAATCCAAACACCAACAATTTCAAGCATGCTCAAATACCAATCCATAAGTATCCAATTTAGGAGCATACACATAATAAAGTCGAGTCTAAACTCCAATTAAACCATAACCTACCTCAATCGAAGAATCCGAATACAAGATAATTTGTAAGGGCGCCTTGCCCTTCTGTGAGGCTTTGAATTGATAAAAATCTGCTCA
>NC_061115.1:27439356-27445343 GCF_002878395.1 Capsicum annuum | reverse complement strand
TTAATTAAGACTATAAATGGTAAACCCTAACCATTTAATTTCACCCTTATATTAATCACGTAAGTAAATAAATTGTCATCTTGACCCCTTAACTTATTAATTAAATTAACTATCTAAATTACTCAAAATTTCTAATATATCCTTAAACTTCATTTGTAGCCCCATAAAAATAAATCAAATAAAAAAATTGACTAAAACGTACATCCCGGCCCCATTGAAAATATGACACTAGGTCATCTCGATCAAAGGTTGACAGTTATTGGGTTTAACTTTCTCAAACTCAATAACCCCATAAATGACTTAAATTACTTCCGAATAAATCAGGAATCGATACTATTCATCACCGTAAGTCAGAAATCATGTATACCGACTACGAGGAGAGCTAAAATAGGGAAGATGAGAAAATTTCACACACGATCGGAAGGGTCATTACATCAGATACCAATTAAACAACCGTTCCTCCCCGAACGGGCAAACTGGAGACAAGAAGGGAAAACAGGAAATTTTATGAATCAGCAAAAAAATGTGGATACTTGCTACGTATGTCTGGTTCGGTGTCCCAAGTGGCCTCCTCAATAGGAAGATTCCTTCACTTGACCTTCACAGACGCAATCTCCTTAGTTCTCATCTTACGGACAACCAAATACATAGCCTAGCCTATGCGTACCTCCACCATCCTAGAATCGGAAGGTTCAATCAGTATATAACAACACAAGGCATATTCTTCACTCATATATATGCAACCGTTCTATACCGGCTGATAAATATAGGTGCTACTGGTGATTGGCGATGCACATACAGGAATGAATGCAAAGTACACAATAAATATCACAACTCATCATAACTGTCCTCATCAGGACCATCATCATCGTAATCAACCTCCGGCCTTGCCGGATATCAATACATCATCAATAGTATCCTCCCGCCCTTGCCGGGTATCAATATCATTACAATAGTATCCTCCAACCTTGTCGAGTATTAACATATCATTATATAGTCATTACTGAATAACATACCCTAAAATATTCATAAAATAGTCATATCACCATAGAATATCTATCTAGTCAATACTTCTCAACTATTCCTTATTAGCTAACAAACACTTATTAAAATAGAATCACTAGTTTGCTAGTCATCACATAACCTCTAGTTATTAGCCTAAACATTATCCTTCACATAATCCTCATTCACGGAATAGCAACTAACCACTATTTATTTAATAGCCAACATCTAACATCTAGTCAAGGTTCATCACTAGACCAAATCGTCATTTATCCACCATTCATTATTATCAACTAATCATCCTATATCCATTAATTATTACTAGACAACACATTACTACTTGTCACCTAACCATTTTTTATTAACTGACCTTGCTTATATATTCATTAGTTAACCATATATCAACTATTCAAAGTTATTAACTAGTCACTTCTTATACCAACATCTCTTATTATCTAGCCACATTAACACACAACTCCTCATTTATTGACTAATCGACATCACAAACTCATCAATACTAACTAATCTTTACCTATGCTAGACCCTACCTCACCATAAGTCACGTATTAACCATCGCTAGCTACCATATTTCAACTAAGCAAGTTCATTAACTAATATATTAGATTCCTAGCCATCACCAGTATCCAATCAATAAAGTTGTAAGCAACATACCGCATCTTTCTTCATCCCATACCAGAGAGATGTGTATACAAACATATATGCATTCATAAACTGTAATCGTATCTTTTACACTGATAAACCCGCATCAAATATTTAATCATTATCATATCACGGCCCTTGGCCCATTAATTTATCCGAAATAGTCACAACCTCATAATTATGGCCTTAGGCCCATATATATATATATATCCAAAACTCATATCGATATTTATATTTATAAACTGTAGCATATTTCTAATCATCTCACATATAGGAGATATCTCACATATTGGAGGAATAATATAGATAGATATGTAATTATCTATAGGATATCTTATATCGATAGGCCATACATCATGACCATAAGGAATATCACCTCTCTAGGTCAATTTGCATATCTAAGAGGAATTAACATCTCTATAGGTCAATCATCAAGTCTAAGATGAAATAACATATCAATAGGTCACCTAACGTATCTAGGAGGAATATCATCTCTAAATGCTCAATATCACTTCCATAGAAAGTATCATAACTATAATTCAAAAGTCACAATCGGAAAACATCAATACAAGTTACCAAGTAACCTTATTCTACAATTTACCAACCTCAAATATGTCTAACATCCGTAACTAAGTCCACAAGACTTACCACAAGTTTAGGCCTAAGCAGGCCAGACGATCCCACTTCTAATCCATAATTTTCCATAATTAGGCACACTATGCCCCAAACTAGGCTAAGGTATCTAGTTCGTCTTCTAGATGTCAAGTAAGCCATATTCAACCCTAAGATAGTAACTTCGACGAGAATCAAGGTACTCAAGTCAACTCGACCCAATTTATGTTTTCATGACTACCACACGAGCCCAATAAGGTTAAATATACAAATCATGCTTCAAATACTAAAACCACATCTCAAACATAGGTTTACATCATAGCCACGCTACAACTAATCTAAACTAGAGAAGAAAAGTAATAGGATTCAAAAGGAGTATAAACATGTTATTTTATGGGTCCCATAGAATTAGAGCCTACAACACATTATCCTCCACAACATTGTTAATATCCATCTAATTATCATACCTTAACCACTCAACAAGAAATATCCACCAAGTATCACTCAAGGAAAGAACAATCATGCCATTTAATAATTCATTTATTCTCCCATTCAGGATCATCCTTAATTATTTTACGAATGTAACTAAGCCATTTGATTTTGTATTGCCACTATCATGAAAATTACTATCATCTAAAAGTGTCATATATCAACTAACTTTGTGTGACATACAAATGTATAATTCAGCCACAAGGCCAAGTCAATAATAATTTATCTTCTCAAAATTTTTCCTAATGCATAAATCCACAGCGATAACTTATGTCCTGACAATCACTAACTCAATATTTTTCAACGACAGACTCTGCATGGTCAAGTCAAACCTCTCTTATATCACTAACACCAATTTAAGATATACAAGGTCATTCTTATTTCTACCTAACAATATTTTTATTCTGAGCTTTACTTAACTCTTAACCACCTCAAGAGTGGTCCCCACACCACTAGCACATAAGCAAGGCCAAACAAAATAAATCAATGATAGGTCATTGATAGTCTCATCACCAATATCACATTTCAGATAAGTCATCGATCAAATTCTGTAGGTATCAACAACCTCCACTAGTTTTTGTCACTTTTATTTAAAACTCATTATTTTGCCAAGCATTAAGAATTCGTTCACATAAGGAACTCAAAGATAATGTCACTTAGCTAGTCCTCACAAGGCACCCATTATAGTTTCAATAATAGACTGCACAAAAATTCTAAATACAGTTTCAATGGCCGAACCATACAAGGATCCCCAAATAATAGCAAGTAATCGAACTACACAAGGGTCCATCCACAACATCATTAACAAGAACCTTTCATTACGGAAAACACATATCACGTTAGTCTTTTATTCATGTTACTTTTTCAATATCTTTTCTCGACATCACATTCTCATATCATCCTCTTAATTCCCATACCATCAATCTCATCAGTAAAATAGTACCAAAAATAAGCAAGCACCATAGAATTTCTAGTTTCACAATAACAAGGAATCAAATAATCCCGTCACATTTATCAACAAAACCTATTAGTCAATGTTCATCACTTAACAAAAACAATTCACAACAATGACAAAAATCTAGCAATCACAAGTTTAGCCAAATATCAAACACAAGCAATTAATAAGTTCACAACTTCCATAAGTCTTTACCTATTAACAATAAATTTTAAACCTTATTAACGGATACTAATTGAAATCTTCTAGATTTTTATTCAAAATTATTAAGATACCAAGTGGAATTGTCTAGATACCAATTGGATTCAATTTAGTTGTCCATGATTAGGACAACAAAATGGAGAGAAAGAAAGGAAAATGACTTCTACATGCCTCATAGCCTTACGAAGATTGGGTTTGGGGCCCTACACACCAATCTACGGAACTCTACTTGACATTGCTCTTATTAATAAATGCCAATTGGAATCACTAGATACCAATTAAACTCAAGTAATAGCACATAAGAAAGAAGAATTTGAATTTTCCTAGTATTCTATAGCCTCTCGAAGAAAAGTATAGACGTCTCCATACCTTTTCGCAAGACTCTACTGGACATGTTCTTGTACGACGAGATCGACGAACCTAGAGCTCTAATACCAACTTTGTCACAACCCAAATGGCCATAAGTGGCACCTAACTAATCTTTCTGTGGGAGAACCATCTAAATCAAGCCATTAGCCAATCACTTAATCAATATAAAAATGATATTTTCATAAAACCATCTTAGCAATAATAATCTAGAGTTAATCATCAGTAATGCGAAAATCAAACAATCTACTTACTGAAATTCCCAAGATCCAATAGTCATTGTACAAGAACAACTAACAAAGATCATGTCTAAAGAGTTATCCAAAAATAAAGTAAATAAAGAATGTTTCATTGCCCGAAAGATGGACAAGAATAATTAAAATGACCCATGGTAGCCTGCAGATGGAGTGCTCACCCTTGGATCAAGACCTGCTATCAAACTCTAGAGGCGAGATCATGTATGAGCCTTTAGAACAATTTCTGCACTCAACAAAAGAAGAGTACAGGGTAGTATCAGTACAAACCACTATGTACTGGTAGGTATCATAGGCCAACTCAACTTAACAGTATGTACACAACATAAATCAAATAACAAGTAGACATGCATAATCACATAATAAATTTTCAATGAATCAACAATACAACAACAATAGGTCAAACAGTGCTCATGGACAAGCCACATAACCATCAAGAGTATCAATCATACTGTAAACATCCACAAAATCAACACAAATATGTACACATATGTTATGGGACTTATTTTTGCCCAAATAGTCATGACCTGCAGGGAACAATCTATGTCCATGTACCATACCGGCATGGTACCCGATCCAACATAAATATAAATGTACCGGCGTGATACCCAATCCAACATAAATATAAACGTACCGGTATGGTACCCGATCCAACATAAATATAAACGTACCGGCGTGGTACCCGATCCAACAAAAATATGAATGTACCGGTGTGGTACCCGATCCAACATAAATATAAATATACCGTCATGGTATCGGATCCAATATAAATATAAACAAGTATTATCAACATCAATTTACACAACCTCACAGCATACAACACATTGTACCAAGTTTACAAGTACACTTAAAGTCAAAAGACAATTCCATCAAGTCAATATTCAATAAACATTTATACACTAATCAACAATCCAAACACCAACAATTTCAAGCATGTTCAAACACTAATCCACAAGTATCCAATTTAGGAGCATACATAAAATAAAGTCGAGTCTAAACTCCAATTAAACCATAACCTACCTCAATCGAAGAATCCGAATGCAAGATAATTTGTAAGGGCGCCTTGCCCTTCTGTAAGGCTTCAAATTGATAAAAATCTGCTCAAACACATAATCTCCATAAGAATAAGAATCTAAAGACACCCGATTTATAAATTCCTGTTCTAAACACTTTAGGCCTAAAACCAAATACAAAATAGTAGCTCCCGAACTATCCTATACTTAAGAAGGAAAAACCAGTAACCGTAGTACTGCAATTCGTACATTCGAACTCATTATGATCTAATTAATAGTGCCAGATCACACTATGCCAAGAATTGGCCAATTAACATTATATTTTTATTGTTCAATGATTATGCCATCATTAGCTTAGGATTACTTTTCAACTTATATCCACACTAATTGCATATTAATTTCTACTTCCACCATACACATTTGTTTCTTCAAATA